>NC_055661.1:28715400-28857900 GCF_017976325.1 Chelmon rostratus
GGAATCTGGGTTATAATAAAATAGTGAAAAATTGCAGTTTTATCTGATCAATGCTCCAAACTTAAAATATTCTACACAGAAAGTGATTAAATTATTCATTGATTATAGTGAAGTTTTTGTCATGATCCGTGCCAGGCACGCCGATCTGTTTAGTTTTCCTTTTGTTTAATCCTCGTCATTGCCTCATTCAGTTAGTGTTGTCTCAGTCATGCCATGTTTTATGTAAGAGTTTTTGTATTGTCTTAGTCTCTATCCTTGCCCTGTCTTGCTTGTATATTTGTTAAGCTTCCCATTGTGTCTTGTCTTTGCCTGGTTTTGGTTACTTCCTGTTTTATTTTGAAGGTTCATGTCATGTGTCTTTGTGTTGCTTTACTTCCTGTGTTTTCCCTCCCGTGTGTATTTCAGTCCGTTTCTTTCCCCCAGTCTTTGTCGAGTCGTTGTCTGTGTTTCCTAGCCTAGTCTGTGAATCCTTGTTGCCCATGATCCCTTGTCATTGTCCTAGCCTTAGCCACAGCCAGTAAGTGAGTGTTTGTCATCGTGATTCCTTTGTCATGTCCGAGTTGTGTTTCATTTAAGTGTTTCTTGTTGCGTCACCTTTGTTCATGTCCATGTTTCCGTTCAGGTCTGAGTTGTTCCTTGCTTCGCCCTTGTCTTTAATTTGCCATTGTTCTAGTTAGTTTATCGTCTTGTTCTTGTCTTCGTTCGTGTTCATGTCTTGTTTTGTGCGGCGTACCCGTCCTTAGTGTTGTCTGCCACTCCCTAGCTGTTTTGAGTTTCCCAGGCCATAGTTCTGGTGTGCGTGTTATTTGTTTGTAACATAAATAACTTAGTTTCTGTTTTCTTAGTTCATAGCCTTGCCGAATTGTCCTCATGTAAGAGTGATTTTCCGTTTGATTACGTTTGTTATTTAGAATCTTGTTCCTCCGTTTTTAGGAGTGTATTTTGAGTTGTTTTTCTTATCTAGTTCTTTCAGTTGGTCAGCTCTGTTCCATAGCCCTTTGTGTTTTCCTCCTTCGGGAGCGTTTTCTGTTCTTTATTGTATTCGTTGTTAGTTATTCATAGTCTCGTCCCTTGCTCTCATGTGTCTTGTGTTAATGTGTTGTGTCTCCCCATGTTGCGTCATTGGTGTGTGAATTCTGTTACCCTTGTGTATCGTTAGTCATAAGGCCCCTGAGTTTTGGTTGTCTTGAGTTTTCCTTGTGTTTAATGAATTTATTAACTGAACCTAGCGCCCCCTTGTGTGTCTGCATTTGGGTTCAGTTTCCCTTAGTCCCCGCTTCCCTGACAGTTTTCTCTCATTGCAGAATCAACCAATCGCTTCAGCTCTACTCTAACATTAAATTAAAAAAGTTGTTGTGAGTGTTCTGTTCGTCGCTGGTTTTCCAGCTGTCGTCACGGCGCTCGTCCATCTGCAGCCTCTCTCCACTCGCGGCTCTGAAAGCGACTCTTTGTCTCGATCCGCTCGCAGATGGCCGATGAATCTCTGTGACGTGTGAAGTTTTTTTTTTCCTCCCTCCAAATGTCTGTTAGAGAACGTGGTGCAGAGCCGCAGCGACACACCACGTGTTCTTCACAAGATGTGGGTCAAGAAATAACGCGTCAAATTCCCGACTTGTTTGTTGTGTGACGGTCGTCATCTGCTGTGATGAAAAATATCAACCAGACACTGTTTTTTAATAATCTGTGATTCCTCCATCTGCGGCTCAGCCTGTGGTCATTCATTAAAAACCAGAGCGGAGAGTCTGATAACAAAAGCAAAGCATGAAAACGATCGTTCGAAGCCGGACCAGACTCTCAGCCGTCCTGTCTTTTCATGAGGCTTCTTCTCTTTTCACTGGTTTGATCTTCCTCTCTTCTCTCTCACTCTGGGTAAATTAGAGCATGACCCAGTTTCTGTCAAATTTGAAGCAGAATCTGTTTTTTTTTTTTTCTTTATTCAGCCGTCTGTGGGAGTTAGATAATGTTGGCTCTCAGCCTCCTCGTGGGCGGGATTTCTCACCCATACGTGCAGACCAAGAACTTACTGTGTTGCCTTAAAAATGCAGAATTCACACATTCACTATTGATAGCACGTTGCATCATTTAGCTCTGGAAGGCAAAGCGGCAGCGGTTGAGGAGGAAGGTGGGGCGACACAGGCCGAGGAAGTCCAGTCTTAAATAATGTGTTTTTGAAGTGCGACCCCGCTCGTCTTCCTTCAATCCCTCCACACCGAGCTCCGCTTTCATCTCACCGTTTCTTCCTCGACCTCCTGCTGCGCCCTCTCCCCCGCTCCATCCATCCGTTCATCCATCCACTCCCGCACAGCGTCTCCATCACAGGCATCATTACCACGGCTCCACGCTGGGCCTCATATACCCGTCAGTCTCCCCCCTCTTCTTCATCTTCTAAGAGGGGACGAGAGGGCTGGATGGAGAGGGAGCCGGAGAGGGCGACGAGGATGAGAGGAGTGATGGAGGTGTAGTCGGGAGGAGGGAGATGTGGAGTCGCGGAGCGGGAGGAGTTTCTCAGCGGTGAGTGACTCGTCTGTCAGGGGGAACGACTGCGGCGCCCTTGGCTGAGATGAGAGGGGACCACATCGACACGTCCACAAACAGCACGAGCACGGCTGTGAATGATCCTGCACACACTGATTCATGGCTGGACAAGCAATGAGGGGGAGGTCAGGCTCACGTGCAGATGCTCAGTAATCATCCTGCTAACCATTTATAGTGCAGCTTCTGTATTTTGCATCCCAGAGAAGGAAGAAAACTCAGCTCAGCAAACAAGTGGACAACCACGACACGCATCCTGATCAGACCACCTGCCCAGGTGAACACATATCTTTTGTAGCACAAATGCTAATGAATCCAGATGTGTCCCCAACAAGGAAGCAACAGGAACAAACCTCATCACTGCAGGACGTGCTGGTTGTCGTGGTGACAGGCTTGGACAAATGCGCACTGATGTATGTATGGGTTAGAAATTTAGACGATCCTTGTTTTTGTTTCTGTTATTTGTATCTGACTCACATGAAACATTAGTTAATCTCATCTGTGATATAAAAATACTCATCTTAACCACACAAGGCTTGTAGTTGTGTGTCTGCAGATGTTTGAAGTTCTCTAATGTTTGCTATCTCTTGTAAATGAACAAACACCCTGCATGTTCTGTCGTGGCTCTGAACCCGTGGATGACAACAACAGAGCAAAGGAGGGGAAGGTGTGTGAGGTTGAGTGCTGGTGGATTCATCCGGAGCCAGCGGAGTGTTTTCAGAAAGCTGACAGTGTGATGCTGAAGTGAAATATGGCCTGAAGTCTCTGCTGCGGCTGCTGAACTCCAGCCTCGCAGTCAGTTTTCATTAGGACAGCTTGCTCGGCCATCATCGCGGCCGCCGGCCCCGAGACGTCCTGCAGCACACGGCCATTCATCACCGCTGACACACACACACACACACACGTGACTCACTCTGTGACCACACCCTCGGCTCGCCCTCGGTCCACTGCTGCCGCCGCTCAAACGGTTTTAGACCACATCAGTCCATCTGACGGTCGGTTCACCACTTTGGTCCAAACTGAAATTTATCTTAACACCTGCTGGGTGAATTATGATGAAATGATCACATCCATGGTTTCCAGAAGATGAATCCCACTGACATTAATGATCAATTATCAGGTGAAATATCTCAACATCCGCTCGATAGATTAGCACAAGACGCTGTGCAGATATTCATGGTTCTCAGATGATGAATCCTCCTGACTTCTGTTCATCCCATGAGTTTTACATTTTGGGTTCAGTGTCTCTGCAGCTTTTGGATTGTTCTGAAAGTTGGTACAGATATTTATGTTCCCCTCAGGATGGATCCGTATAGACTTCTACACTTGATTTAACATGGTCAGACTCACAGTGGATGTCTTTTTAAAATAAGGAACAACCGCAGATATCTTTTTTTTTATTCTACACATTTGTCTTCTCTGTGAAAACCTATTTATCTACATTCCCCAAACTATGACTTGACTGCCAGCGCTTCAGTTGGGGCTCTGGGTGTGTTATGCTGGTAGCCTCCAGCCGGGAGGTGAAGAGGTCTAGTGAGACTACAAACTCCACCTGACAGCATTTTTTAACCTTGTCGTCCTCAAACCTAATGGACACTGACTCAGGTGACGTCATTTCAGGACTTCATTGCACTAAAAGCTTCATACAACGTTTTAACCAATGAGAAGAAAAGAAAACACACCTGTAAACAGATTTTAATGTGTAAACCTTTAACTTTTTATTTCGTACAAAACCCTTACCCACAGCTAACTATCAAAGCTCTACTGAGATGCTGAACAACATTATATTTGCTAAACATCAGCACATTAGCACTGTCATTGTGAGCATGCTAGCATGCTGACATTAGCATTTAGCTCAAGCATAGCCTCACTCGAGTGTTTGAGCTGTACGCTTTTACTTTGGAATATCAAATGAATTCATGCAGACTTCAAAGGAGGCCGAGCGTAAATGAGGACACGGCTATTTAGAACTCACCACACCTACTCGCACACAGTCGCACTCTGATTTTTCATATTTCCTGTCTGTTATTTGATGTTTCATAGCTGTTGTAGCTCTTCAACCCTCCACTGTCTTCATTTCATCATATCACACTGTCACACACACAATCACACGGCCACTTTCAACACACGCCGAGCTCCCACAGTTGCCCATATAACTAAATATTTAATGAAAGTGTCGGAGCAGCTTACTGTATTCAGACGGGACGCCGTTCGCGTTCTGCTGCTGATGGGATATTTATGCCTGAGCGGGGAGCCGGCTGCTGGCCTTTGAAGTCGTCTCCTCAGAAAAACCCAGAGAGACACGAGGGGTGGAGGGGACAGCGGAGAGAGGTGGAACAGTGCGAGAGAGAGAAAAGAAAGATGCATTAGCAGCCACAGACTGCTTGCCGTTAACTGATTGCTCTCCGCTGAGGCACCTGATGTGCCGTTATTGCAGTGGGATTTCTCGCTTTTTCCCCGAGGTGATTTGGGAATGCCGACGCTGCTGAATCAGTGTTTCGGCCTGCTGTGGGCGGGTCGCTGCAGCTGCAGGTGGTGGAGAGCTGCACCTGTTTGTTCCTCCGGCATCCGATGCTGAATTATCCAAAGTGCTCTGCAGAACTGTGGATGCTCTGAATCCGACAAAAGCACAAACTGGTAACAAATGTCTTATTAGTAGCTGATGCTTTTGAAATATTTTAAGTCATTTTCATGTCATAGGAGCTGTAGTGAAGTAATTAAATGCAAAATTAATTTATATATTGCTGTACTGACCATGCACGACATTAAGTACTGAGTCAAGGCATGTTGGTATTCCAGTATGGAGAAAAATGGAAGTTTAAAGTTACACTTTGCAGCTTTTGGAGGCGTAAACGAGTCGATTGTTAAATACGTTTCTTGCCGTCTCTTTCTGCAGACTTTTCTGTACTGTGGCTGTGAAACAACACTGCGCTCTTCACTGGCTGGAGTCAGCAGGATCAGTGAAATTTAAAGAGAAAACATGACATGTAGAGAGAAGGGAAGAGTCACAGGGGGTCTGTACCATCACTTCCATCCTCTCTCCACTGCCTTCTTACAGGAGATAACAAAAAGCATCTCTGTGTGTCTGCCCCCCTCTTCACTCTAACCCAGTTTCTCTGCGCTCTCTTATCTGGTATTGAGATATCTGTCGGGTAGAAGAAGCAGAATTGGATATTCAGCTCTCACATCTCAGCTGGAAAACAAGCGGCAGAGAATGAGGAAACATCAAGAAAAACATCCAATCAGCTTCAATCCCTCAGCTTTGAAACTTTTTACTTTATCTTTGCCTGTCAAACTACTTCTGTTCATTTAGTGCAGAACACTTCAAGCTGTGCGCAGAAACACTGCGTGTCTCTGACTCGTGCTACATGGAAGCATATCACGAGCAATACATTCACAGCTCAGGTAATATTGGCTTAAAATCACACGATTCCTTAAAAACCTGTTTTTCATTTTACATTCTGGGAGATTTGAGAAGAAACATCTGAAACACGTCAAACTAAGAGATTAAACTAAACAGACTAAATAATTGGATGAGTTCTTCTTCATATTGATGCTCATGTAGTGAAGTGATACGTGAGGCTTCATATATATGTTCTTTATTTTGGATCAGACTTGTGGAAAGCTAAATATGGAATATTTAAATATACAATATCAAAATTAATTAACAATTGTTGCACAAAGTGCGTGACATCATGTTCCTCCTCCTCCAGAAAAACTGAGAAACGACTAAAACTGTTCTAACTGGAAGCCGCGTTCTGTGTTCTTGCAGAACATCACTCGGAGTAAGACGACGTTCACGGAGCTTTAAAGCTCGTTCTTCGTGTTGGAAACAGCAGAGGACAAAACAGCCTCAGCTCAAGGTCCGTTTAGTAGCTGTTCTGGAGCTTTCGACCACATCACTGTATCTTCATCATCAGATTTAGTTCAGCTGACAAACAGCTTTTTAATTATTTCAAGTTTATTGTTCTAAAACAGTAGTTCAGTATTATATTATTCACACATATATCTCTATGCTTATATTTATATTATATTTACAGCAGTGTTTGCTAGCTGGACTTTTTCACAATTATTTGCACCGTTCATGCATATGGCAGAAAGTATTGCAATGCAATTCTTACCTTATTTTAATATTTCCATTTTAAAAAGTTCACTCATCTGTTTCTGACCTCTTTAGTGTCCTGTGCTGCTGTTGCATGTGAATGTAAACCTGAGGATAAACATACATCAAACATACATCAAGTCTAAAAAAAGCATTTCCATTTCTACAGTCAGAGATGAAAGTTAATAACCGGGCTTTAAAACGACACATTAATCATTCATTATTTATTCCAGCTTTATGTTGTCATTTGTAAGCCGGATAATTTTTCAAATCATCTCAATTTGGAATAATATTTCATTTAGTGACTTGAGGTCATATAACACTGACGGAGTGCTGCCTCATTTTAGATGAACATCATTTATGAGTGTGTTTGCTGAGTTTGTCACTCAGCTTGCTCATCCAATAACACCATAAATCAGAATTAATTGCTTTGAGGGGAAACATCAATACGCGGCCTCTGATTTCATTTCCGTACGCTCTAATGTGATTTGAGTGTTTCCTGAGGTGCCATACCTAATGCAAATGGAACAATAAAAATGCAGCGTGTAGAAATTGGGGGAAATATAACAAGTCTTTTATTATGACAATATTCCTCACAGACGGCTGCAGCGGCGTCAGAAATGCACCAGGCGGTCGTTTATGAGTTTACAGCGATGACGTCTTCATGAGGAGAATTTGTGCTTCCGGCCTCCTTCCGCTCAATCATTTTTATCCTGATGTCTCTTTTCGCGCTTGTCTCTTTCTCTCTTTGTCTGCAGGTTTCATTGTTGTTTTATTGTTGCCGTGCTGAGACGTTGCTTTGTCTGTCAGTCTGTGCGATGATGCATCTGGCTGTTTGCATGTTTGTGCGTGCAGTCGAGTGTTTGTCATTATGGTCCCATTCAGCCGAGACTGGTGTTAATCTGCCATCACAATAATCATATTTATGTCCAGACTGTGGAGGTTATCTGACTTTTTGTGTGGACGCTTTAATGTGCAAACAGTGAAATAATGCAGAAAAATCCAACCTGCAGATTTGTTGATAAAATGATCTTTGCAGATGTTTAACAGTAATAATGGAGGCTTTCTTTGTTCAGCACGTCTGCAGCGGCGACGGCATGAAAAGGCTGAATGTGAGAGCACTGGAATGAGAAATGAGGGAGAGATAAAGATGCAGTAATGCAGCAGAGGGCTGTGGTGTCAGAGTCAGAGCGAGCAGCGAGGACAAAGAGACGGAGCAGCCGGAGAAATCTGAGGACAACCTCTGCACAGCAGCGACACCACATCTGTGCTATATTAGCCTCCCTCTGCTCCCCTGGGTTACCTGTGATAAATCTGCCGCCTCTCTCCCAAATGACTTCCGACTTATCTGCACCCTCTCTGCTGCTGCAGACCCCGCAGAACTGGAACACATAGAGCCTGCACTGTCTGGTGTCCTCCATGATTTTTCCTCTGGTATAAAAAAAATAGAATAAACTGTAGGTGCACACCATAATGTAAAAATACTACTTTACAAATAAAAGCCCTGAATTCAAAATGTTAAAAAGTAAACAGCATGTGCTGAATGTATGAAAAGCAGAAGTACTTGTCATGCAGACGGGCCCCTTTAAAAATGTGATATTATTATAGAATAGCATATTTTTCTGTTTTAAACACCAAAAAATACCAAACTTATTTTAAATACTTTGTATGCTACAGGGTAGATTAGTGCTTTAGTACTGCATCATATCAGTTTTTATACAGTATAAGAATAAAGTAGCATCAAATGCAAACACTATGTATGTAAAAACATTCATGTCTTGTCTTGGCATTCTCAAAAAAAGCCATTTACTATATTTATCTAGATAAATATCTGTATTTATATTAAGGGTATCTATGCTTGGATTTAGGCTACAGTATATACCTTTATTTTGAAAACATTTACTACATTAATCATTTCAAGCCATGTCTAATGTCCCTATTTGCAGTGAATTTCTTGATCTGGCTGTAAATTATCCACTGAAGCAGCATGTCCTCGTTTCATTATACAAAGTGCTGGTCGCCTGCACAGTTGCTTGTAACTGCCTCGATCTTTACAAGTAAGATTGTCGGCTGTGGAAATGACATGGAAGTGGTCGAGTGAGGTGTCAATGGAGAGGTCGGACTGCAGCGGTCATTTTGAAATCAACATGTTGCCTATGTGCACATGCTAACTGCTTGCTAATTTGAAATGATGCAACAGCTTTCTGTGGATTTTAAGTACATGAACGGTCAGGGTTAGGGTTAGGCTCGGTAACGTCAGCATCAGACTGAACAAAGAGAAAAGAGCTTGTTGCCAACATATGTTCTTCCACCCTTTACACTTCACTACAGTTCTTGTGCTTTGGGCTTCAGCGCTATCAACGATCATTGCTATGTTTTCTTTGTTCAGACACTCGGAGCTAACACGCTGCCGTCGCTGCTCAGGCTGTGCAGAAACTGTGTGTGATTCAGTGCTGATGCATGTGCGTCCTATGGAGGATTAATCCTCTCTGCAGAATCCACCGAGTATTTTCAGCTAAATCTAACTCTCATGCATGAAATGGTTAAATCCTCGTTTGTGTCCATGACTGAAGCCTGATTGATGACTGTCGTCCCTCAGAAACAAAACCAGAAATGCTGTGATGATGTAAAGCTGATTAGCTTCTTAAGGAGGTTGATGATGTTGGTGATACAATCTTTTCTGAATCTGCGTAGTTTTAGTTGCCTAAAATTAACTTGTAGATTATCCTGTTCAATATTCTACGTTTGAATTTTCCTCACTTGCAAGATCTTTAAAAAAAGCCTCATGACATTAAAGCAGGAGATTTCGGGAAATACGCAGCAGTAATCTAACATCGTATGAGCACGTTCCGACCTCCTCAGATTGAAGTCATTCTGGATTTTATGGAACAAAACAACACTCGTGTCCAGACAAGCACACCAATCAAATCAATTTCAGGAACATCATTCAGCCGCTGCCTGAGTCTGATCTGTCCGGTCGGATTCTCTGCAGGACTCCACTGCTTCCTGCTGAGCTGCGGATCTGTACGCAGCTTCCATGCTCCGTATAGGACCCATAGAAACCGTATGTATGGCTTTGTGTCAATCTTACCTGGGGTCCACATGCAGAACAAGCCAGTGTCCTTGTTAACCAGAAAGTAGAATAGAGAGCAGAGCGAGGAAGCCCTCGGGGGGGAAGAGCAGGAAAGTCATGGAGAGCTAAGGGGAAAGAGAAAATTCACAGCAACCAGAACTCTTTCATCCTGATACTGAGCCAGACTCAACGTGAGCAGGCTCACTCTGATTTAAAGGCTTTTGGACGACTATTTTATTTGTGAACAAGAGGAGTTTTGCTGCTAAAAATATAAACATAAAGATATTTTAAGCTCAACTTTTACTAATGAGGCAGTAAACAGCAGATGCATCGTGTTGGGTGGAAACACAGAAACTGCACAAATACTGTATATAAACATTAATGTGTTCAGGTGGCATCAAAAGTATGTGAACACCCAAACATTAAACATATTACAATCATTAGATCCCAAAGCAATGGGCATTGATAAGCAGCATAACAGCTTCTGATATTCTGGTTTCAGTCTTTTCAGCAGATGTTGAACCTGCAGAGATTTTCTTCAAAAAAAACACGTAATATTAAAGATTTACCTTCACTGAAGCTAAGGAGCCTGTGTGCAAAGGTGTCTATATACTTTTGGCCAGATAGCATTGCATCGTGAGGCCTTATTAACAGATATATACATAGTTCCTATTTGTTTTACACATATGCATACATGCATTTATGTATGATATTTTCCATTTGACTTATTTCTGATAATTTGTTTTATATTCTCTCTGAATGATATTACACTGTATTATATTGTATTATATTATTTTAGATTAGATTAGATTAGATCATGTCAGTCATGTTGTATTTTATACTTGTTTTTTAACAGGTTTTGAAGTGCATTTCAAGGTCAGGCTTATTTAATTCTCATTCCAATCATATCGACATGAAAATTCACATGCAGCAGGAATCTTTAGGTCATAATTTAGACACTCACAGCTACGCTACGATAAACATTAGCACATATACACAGAGCCAGAGCCACAACAACATCTTATCATATATCATATATCACATATCTGACATATGTTAAGTATGATATGTTCATTGTCAGAGGAGACAGAAAAGGGAAAAAGAGGGAGAGAGGCAGCCACTTAATTAGTCAAACTCAGCCCTATTTGATTTATATTTAATTGTATTTTAATGCACAACCAGTGAAGCGTCACTAAAATGATCTGAAAGCAAACTATGAGGGAGGCCAAGCTGAGTACCATCATCCCTCTCCTGCTATGTATGTATAGTTTTTTTTTTTTCCAGATTTACCCCCCCACCCCTCGACATGCAGGATAATTTCATCCAGTTTTATTATAGAAATAGCTGCAGCACGTAAGAAGCTTTAAAACTGCAGCGACACGGCTCGGAAAGATTTCTGACGTTGTTCCTGCAGGTGTCGGTCGGGACAACTTCTGTTTATACCTCAAATTACTGAGTTTTTCCTCACGTGACTAATCCCTGCAAGAGATTAGCTGCACGCAGAGCATCTGTTCGGAGGAAAAGAGGAGCGTGTAGTTAGGAAACAGTGTAGTGATGCACAGTGAGCACATGAGATTGAGGACATTTTACAAGGCTCATGTGGGTCACAGGCTTCAGTAACACAGCTGATAGAGTTAAAAAGCGTCACAACATTGTAAAAGAAACTTCATATTATGCTGCTTCCCCCTGGATTGAAGTAGGGGAACGTTTGAGCAACATAACTAGAACGTTGTCACTCTCTGGTTGAGATGGAGCTCATTTTAAGATAAGAACATTTACTGATCCACCATGTGGTCCAGAGGGCATGAGCTGGTCATGATCCTCCTCTACGGAGTCCAGAGATCCAGACCTGCCAGTCCTCCTCAGTCTGTTCCGGTCTGCTGCTGAGATGCTGCTGATACCAGCAAGCCCACTACCCACTAACCCTGCAGATGACGTCCTTATTGGATGCAGGTGTTCTGCCACAGAACTGCATTCAACATTTTCCGTTTTATGAACCATAACCACAGTCCTTGATTCAACTTAACCGTACAGTTATTTCCCAGCTCAGAGGTTTTAGGAAGGAAGAATTCAAAATATGTTGGCAGTGAATTTAAAAACACGTCTTTGAACACAATCCAGGGGTTTGCAGAATATTTCAAATGTCAGAGTTGTCGTCTGGTGATGGAGTTGAACCTCCACACAGTCAAATAAAAATAAAATATATGAAATGCAGTGGAATAGAGCATGAAACTGAAATGCTGAAGTGGATGTAAGTTACTTTAATAAATGTTTTCTGTGCTCTTTGCTTCACTGTGTGTCGCTGCAGCAGTATCAGAGATTATGTTCATACACAAATAACTGTCATTCTTAATTACACCACCTGGATGAGTCAACGTTTGATGAGTGAAACACTACATGTATGTGTGTATGTTTATGGAGTTGCAGGGCGGTGGGGGGGGGGGGTGTTGACTGTGACACCCAATCCAGAATCCACGTCCAGACGTTGGTTCAGTTTAGGCAACAAAAACATCTGAGGTCAGAGGAAAGATGGCGATCGCTGCCGACCTTCCCCCACGTGGACCCTCTGTGTCTGAACACAACCCTGAAACTGTGAGTGCATAGTCAGTGGAGATAAGAGGTTTATTTCCTGCGTGTTTTGACAACATTCACAGCAGCACAGACTCGCTTCCTGCTGCCAAAAGGGAAGCCCAACCTAAAGAAAGAGGATGCAGCTAACAGCTCTATCGCCCATAAAGTTTTAATGAACTTTATGTGGTTTCACCTGACAGATTATAACCGCGGGGGGAAACTCGTACAGTGAGAGATCTGACGGTGTCACGGGTAATTCATTGTTATTTCTGGTGAAGAGTGCCGCTATCAGACTGAGACAATGCTGTGAAATATGGATGGTGTGTATATACCGAATGTGTTTTCCTTACACTAATTACATGGTATACATCCCTCTCCGCTCGGAGCCCCCAAACACTTTTCGAGTTGCCTCGAGCGTTTTCCCGTCACTTTGGGCAGAGATAAGAGCATCACCGCTGCTGCTTCTCTCTAAGTGCATCCCCGTTATCTTCCTGTTCCATATGTACAGAGTGTTTACTCTGAGACGCATGTGGCGTGAATGTAAAATACCCCCCACCGCTGCTGTGAAATATTCCAGACATTAATGCAGCCTCCTCTTGTTTACCCTTCTCTGAGAAACAGAAATTAAGGTCAAGCACTCTGACAGGTTTGTGCGAGGAGAGAAGCATTGAGAGAGAAAGTGTGTGTGTGCGTGTGTGTGAGAGAGAGAGAGAAAGACAACATGAAAGACAATAAAAGGAAAAAACAAAAAGACTGAATAATATCAGTGTGATAATGATGTAAAAATCTCCTCGACTGCGTCTCCATGTGTCAGTGGATGATTGAGATGATGGAGCCGCTGATGGAGGCGTCTCACCTGAACGTAGCCGGACGCACCAGATGGTCTGTTACACAGAACCATCTGGAAAGCCGTCCGCAGAAACTGTTCGCAGGAGGACGGACGCGTTCGATAAAACGTCTGGCAGCTGATTGGATGAGCCTGCCAGGCATTTCCAATCAATCAGATCAATGAGCTATGAAACATCTTCTCCATGAAGGAAAGCTTTCAGTGGCATTCTTTGTTCTTCTTTCAATGAAGAACTTGTTACTGATGCTACAGCTGCTATGCTAAGCTAACCTCTTTAGGACTCGCCTGTGGCTCCTCCCTGGACGCAGATTCTTCTGAACGAGTGTGCTTCAGCCACAAGAGCAGAACCTGAAGCCTGTCTCGATGGATCATGCGATCGCGTGTGATCTCGTCGATGCAGATTCGCCTCCGTGCTCGAACGGTCGCGTGTGTCAGCTTCACAGAAACAATCTCACATCTCAGGCAAAAAGATCGAAGCTCGTCAATCACGGCGATAGGTCAGCGTGAATGACGAGTATGAAGAACGTGATGAGCGTGAGAACAATGAGGTGAGATGAGTTCTGCAGGGTGTATTATTACACTCACATCCTGCATGAAGAGAAGAAAGCAGTTACCTGAATGTGAAGCATCAAGTTCATGTTCGAGTCATTTCAACTGTAGATTATACAGCTAATATTATATGACATTTCTGAGGAGATCAGAGTCCAAAAACGAACAAGCACATCCTGCAAAATATAGAAAATCAAGACAAACACAGACCTGCAGTTTAATATTCACTGACTACTAAATATTTGTTTCCATGTGTACTTATATTTATTCATGTCTTCAGCGATGGAGTCTGATTAAAGCTCTGATGTAACATCACTACTCAGCAGAGGAAACTGCTCATTTAAACAATGAAGTTATTCCCCAAAAGCTGCTGAACACACAGAACAACTGGAGTCATTATCAGTCAGTGTGTTCCTTCAGAAGTGAGAGGAGCCGAAGAGCCAGTGGGTGTCAGGCACCAATGACGGGAGCACAAGGGCACGACGTTGTGTTCAGATGATGTCGTGTTAGAGCCCCCCCCACACACAGTTTTATAGTGGGGGTGATGCTGTAATGTTTGCACCCATATGTGGCAGCTCAACATGTAATTCCAGCATTAATCTCAGCCTCCGCTCTTCTGGTTTCAGGCTTTCTGACAGATTTTGGAACCTGGCTACAAACTGGGAGAACAGTTTCTGCATGGAGCCGGCCTCGTGCACGGGGTCAGCGCCATGTTGAAACTGTTGCAGCAGAGTTGTAAAAACACTTCTTGTCTAAATATAACTGTAAACTGCAGCGTGACAGATGCATTGCCATCACAGTTCAGGCAGCAGCCAACTCCGATCCCACCGGCCTGCAAACCACTTTAATCACGCCGCCGAGCAGAGCGGCGAGTGGTTTCACAGAGGAAATGTTTCGCAGTATGATGCAAGAAAGGAGAACAACAAGAACATCTTTAAGCACTGAACATAATTTTAGTTCTGCATGATATCTGGCTCTGTGCTCTGCTTTAAACACACTTCCAGTAGGTCTCGTTGTACAATAAATATGAAATGCATGCGATTGGCTGCTGCAAACTCCAGAGAGTAGCATAAACAGAACTGCTACGTACATTTGTCTCCTCTATCTGACAAATGCCCAACAGTATATTTCTCTAATATACCGTAAATTCTGCAGGAAACGCAGCGCCGGTTTTCTCTTTCCATAACGAGGAGCTGTGGTTAATTATGAGGCAGGTTGCAGGATGCTCCTCACATGCAGTGGTGGGGCCAGACCTGCTGTTATACTGAACATAAACAGCCTGCTTTCACTCAGCAGACGCTCTGAAGACATTAAGTTCTCTGCGAGAGAGAGAGCCAGCTGCTGCTTTCTGACTAAACCTCACTCGGCTTTGATGTTTTACTTTGCACTGACTTCTCTTTGAGACTTCTCAGGAGGATATCGGCCTGGTTCGCAGAGCTTTAATGCGTATTTTCATGCTGTTTTCTATATTTTTAAAGTGTGTGAGAAATGCTTTGCAGCTCGAGCCTTAAGCGTGAGATGTGACAGGACAACGTAAACTGGGATTTGAAGTTTCTCTTGTTTGTTGAAGCAGTCGGTCACACGGGCAGCTGGAGGTCACAGGCAGGATTTCAGACAAATCTGTTTATCCTTCATCCCTCTGATTCATCCATCCCTCCCATCTGCCCTGCTGTCCTTCACTTTTCAGGGTCTCCACAGAGTGAAACGAAGCATACACACCGTGTCTACAGTCCACCATAAAGTACCTTCTTTACAGTTTATCAGCTTTGGACTGGACACACATGCTGCATCCTGATTCAGGCTCTGACTCCTCCACAAAGTCCACAAAGTCTGTCCTCCCAGGCTAAACCTGGTGAACACTGAAATAAACTGAGGTGTGTTCCTGTTAGCAGCCTGGACGAGTTGAATGTGTTTTCTATTTCTACAACATGTGATTTTCAAAATTCATCACATCCAACTTTCAGACGCACACAGCGGGGTGACATCAGGCCACAACTCCATCAGTACAGTAATAATGATGATAACGTGATCATAGCAGATAGTTAACAGTGTCAAAGTTCAAACAAGAGAAGCTTCATTAATAGAAGTGTTGATAGAATTATCAGTCACTTACAGTTATTAGTGTTCACAGCTCTGAGCGTTATATCTACAAGCTACATTAACCCTGTTGAACTGATTATCAGTCAAAAATTAAAAATGACAATAGTTCAGTAAAATACAAATTCAGCTCTGCCTAACAGGAAACACCTGGCTCATACTGACGGGGCGAAATGTGATTTAAAACCAGGTGAGTGCATTAATATTACAGCATTTGCTGGACTTCTGTTATCATCGGCACAGTAACGATTTTTATCATCACACTTCATTTGCTAATTTAATGCAAATGACATGAATAAATGACCCTCTTGACTCTTTAATCCAATCACAAAGTGATTCAGAGGGCAACAAATTAAAACCACCAATTATAAAAAGCAAATGGAAATATGTAGAGAGTAGACATTATTCAACTAATCAAATGTAACTTTATATGAATATAATATATTTTTGCAGCTTGTGGTTCAGGTATAGAGAAGTTTAATGTTGATTTTTCGTGACGTGAGTTCACCGCCCTCTCTTGAAAAACCCGATCCAGGAAAAAGAAACGAGCAGTAAAGTGAAGTTTACAGACGGGAAACTTCCACTCTCTGCTCCTCCCATCACTCTCACCCCTCCACCCTGTCATCGCCGCCTTCTCGCAGCTCTCCATCCACCCATTCTTCTCCCCTCTTGTCCACCTCTCCAGCTTTTCCCGCCTGCACTGAATCAGAGGAGGATCGCAGTCTAATCATCTCCTCCACGCTGCTGTTTGGGATTTGATGAGCATGGAGGTGAACGTCGAGGGATTAAAGGAGGGAAATGGTGATGCTGCTGGGAACTCGTGCCAATTTCAAGCAGCGCCTGCCGCTCATTTTTCCACTTGAACGCTCCTCACATATTTGATGTTCTCCAGAGGAGCTTCTCCTTCAAAATTGAGATCCAGCGTCGCCGACCAGGTGTCGAGAACGCTTCACGCCTCTGGGAACAGAGCACAACTGCCACATATTTAAATGAAATATCATACATGTAGTTTTCTTCCAATTTGAGGATGCGTGAAGTTTCTGAGTGACAGTCGAGCTATACATCCTGTTCTTCCCGATAACTTCAGTCATGTTGTGGAAGTGGGTCACCTGGAAGCAGCGATGATATGAAGAGACACTTACCTGCCAGTCTAATCTCATGTTACAGGCATAAATCACCTGAAGAGCAGACGCTCAAGCTTTGAGCTCATGTGTTGCAGCCGTTCTCCAGTTTTATATAAAAAGCCACCCAAGTTATTCCAGAAATGTGAGCATGGAGTGATGTGACAGTGAACTAAAGGAAACCAAAGACCCTCACTGAATAATGCTAGTTCTAAGATCCATCATGTGTTTTAAACGAAGTCTTGTTCTTTAAAGGAGGAGTTCAACATTTTGGAGACAACAGCTTATTTGTTAGAGGAGAAGATGGATGTTATGTCGGAGTGTTAAAGGATACGTTTGCACACTCAACCCCAGCAAATCCCATGAAAAAAAGACTAAACCAGCAATGTGTTTGTCCATCTCGCTACTTTCCTGTGTGGCTCTCAGCTCCAAGCCCATTGGTTCCTACTGAAGGCATGAATCTTTAAAAAGGGCTGTCAAATAGCTTAACAAAGGCTCAGTGATTTCTTTAAACAGCTGCAAACGACACTCAAACAGGAGGAAATAGTGCATTTGTGGGGGACTATTTTCAGCGGTGGATTAACCCACATTTGGTGCTCTAGTGAGTCTTTGTGGCAGCAGGATGGTGTGTGTGTGTGTGTAAACTACAGTGTGTGTTCATGGTTCATGGTAAAGGGACATGTCACTCAGTGCAACAGTGTGGCTTGTTGGTGTGTTTTTGATAGTTATTGGAACCTTGCCAGCCTTATTATTTAAGCAGGGAGCTGGAATCAGGATATGGTTAGCCTAGCTTAGCTTAAAGACAGGTGGAGACAGCTAGCCTTGCTTAGGCCTGACAACAACTGTCTTATTTACGTGATGCTTCTTGTTTTTTTAACCTACAAAAGAACACAGGTGTCACAGTTACAATTTGTGGTTTCAGAGTGAGTAACTGGAACTATTTCTTGACAGTGTATCCATCCGCCGAGGACTTCTATGTAGCATAAACTGCAGGAAAAAGTGTTTGTCAGACTGAAATGAAACAGAAAGTACAATTATTTCTATGTTATTATTATAGTATATCATTTCTAAAATGTTTTAGTGCTGCATGAAAGCACAAGCAGACTGTCAGCCATGAAGAGTGACGACAAACACCAATCAGTCTGCCATGATGTGTACTCAGTCCTGACAGCCTACAGCAAACACTCACTCGCGCTTCCATGGGAACGCTGCTGTGTATACATGGACTCAGGCACAGGCTATTTGCATATGTGAGTAATTGCAAACTCCCAGCGTGATAGAGGAGGGTGATGCCTGCATAATCCGACACGTTTAATCTGGAACAACTGGCCTCCATCTCCTCTGGGAAGTCACACTTTCCTCTCCAAAGGATGTCTTTCCTCCGATTGGCCCACGGCTGTGAGATAAGACAGAGAGGAAGACATGAGCTCCATGGACTCAAAGAAAACAATCATCTCTGCCTGACACTGATACAAGCATGCATCACATGCTTCATGTACGTCAAGTTGTCTGCTGACACGCAGCATTCAGTTCATTTCTGCCACTTCCATCCACTCTGAGTGGAAAAACCAGGAAAAAACCCACCCTGACTTCTACCTGCGAACGCAGCGTCTCAGGTAATCTGGATAAACTGCTGGTTTGTTTCCACCCAGTCTGACTGCTCCTGTCTGTCTCGTTCACAGACCTTCACAATGGCCAGAATTAGAAAAATGAGACTCCAGCTGTAATGACCCAGATTATATTTCAAAGACGTGAGCAGTGTGTATGAAACATACGTCTGTGTGTGTGTGTGTGTGTGTGTAAGTAAACGTGCAGTGGTTGGTCAGCACTCGTAACCTTCAACTGCATTTACACACAATCCCGCAGATTAAACTCTGTAATCCTCCTGCCACTCTTCTTAAATTTATGGCCAAACCTGGCCTGAGGTCTGTCACCAAACCGGGTCTCTCTGCATACCGACGTCCTCCTTGCGTCTTCCTGTGACTCTCTGCAAATTCAAAACGCATGTTTGCTCATGATAAGGAAAACAAATGTTCCCTGCAGTAATATGAGGATAATTGAATTGACAACATAGCGAGCTCTTATCTGGCGGGTTTCTCCAGGCGTGGCAGAGGAGCGACGCGCTGAGCGAGCGCATGATGGAGGAAACGCTCCTGGGCCACCAATGAGCTCTTGACCTCTGCTGCTCACTGGAGCACATCCTAACACACAGCATGGAGACGGGTTATATAAATGAGGTGAATGTGTGTGTGTGTGTGGATCCGCAGGGCATTGATGCGTCCGTGAAGGCATCTCGTTATAGCTGCCAAATGCGTGCCGTGGCGAGGTCGGAACATGCGCTCCCATACGCTGAGGCACGCCTGGACACGCCTCCATGCAGACAGGTTCAAACCAAGGGTCACAGCTGGGCGGCAAAGGTCAGTCAGACGTGCATCTGTTACACACACACACACACAGCGAGGTCATGTGGGCTAACTCTGACCACGGTTGGTTGCCGTGGTGATGATGGTCTCATCCCATTGCAGATGTACTTTAGTTTTGACCGTTGCGGTGAGTGGCAAACTAAGCAGATGCGTTCGTCTGTGGGGGAGAACAGCAAAGGCTCAGTCACATTAACCTTCATCAAACACATTATCAGTTCAGCTTCTTGAAGCGAGCTCGTTTCAGGCACTTTACACCGTCGCTGTATTCACCACAGCAGATGGCCGCCGGCACGCCCTCGGTTTGTGGACCGGGGGCAGCAGCTAAATGTGTTTCAGCCAGCCGGTATGCTGCATCAAACAGCCCTTTCAGACGGGGGCTGAAGCGGATGATGAGTCCAAACAGACTCATCTGACATGCAGCTTGCAGAACAGAACGTGAGAGTGGCTCATCTATCGCTGCTCTGATTGGTCAGCTTGTTTGTTTGCAGTAGTTGTTAATAGATGCGATCCCGCTCTGAGGTAGCTGCTGGCGGTGAAAATGGCGAACTGGGCCCCAGCAGCGGTGGAGGAGAGGAGGATGGTGGGAGAGATGGTGACGCTGGCGGCTTGTCTCTGCTGCGGTTGCTAACTTGGTGGTAACATCAGCGCTAGTTCTTGTTTCTTTGGTAGAAGCTAATAAACTGGTGGCTGATTCTTCCTTTCGAACTACATCTAGATATTTAAACAATATCCAGCCGGCGTTGAAGGGTTTACGTCCACCTTTAATGCTACATAAATACACAATCAGTGTGTGACAGCAGTCAGCCGTGATCAGTGGAGACGAAGCCTGATCAGTCTGCCATGGTCCCGACATTCACTCATGCTTCCATGGGAACTGCTGTGTGTGCACAGACTCAGGCTCTTTGCATGTATGAGTGATTCCAGACTCCCAGTGTGAAAGAGGCTTGTATAATCTGACACATTTAATCTGGAACAACTGGCCTCCGTCTCCTCCGGGAAGACCAGCGTGGTCTCGAATGGGGTAATGAAACACGCCAGCGTCTTGAGTCATTTTGTGAGTTCACTCAGTGTGTGTTTTGTTTTTCACGTGCCGTTTAACGCCGCGTGCATGTCAGAAAAAACTGCCAAGTGTCGCATAAACCGAACCAAGTTCTGTTGCCTGCATCCAGCCTGAGCTAGCCAAACCGCGACTGTTTCATACCATTAGCTGTGTTTATTCTTGTTACCATGACAACAAAGCATCCAGAACTCATAAAATGTGGGCGGCGTTAAATGACACATAATACGGACACCTAAATGCGTAAACATAACACGGGAAATGTCCTTAAAGTTGGAGCGCTATTTACTCGCCATTTCATGAGATCACATCCTCATACCTGAATGATGACCCCCAGAACAACATGTATGACAAGCTGACATAAATGTGTTCAACACTGTGACACGGCGGCACTTTTGCCACGTCACGGCATTGATAATAAACCTAATGCTGTGAAACGGTCTTCCCTCCGATTAGCCTGTGGCTATGAGAGATAAGACCAAGAGGAAGATGTGAGCTCAAGAAGACAATCATCCTTGTCTGACGCTGAGACACAAGCATGATTAAACGCCTGTATCATACTGATTAGATCTTCTCTGTTTCTCAGCGAGGGCTTTATTGATTTCTGTCGCTTTACATTTGCATACGTGGCAGAATAAATGTCACAACTGAAAGAGACAGAGATTTTTATTGTGAACTGACAGGAGACGATGGGGGGCAGACAAGGCCGCCATGACACAGACTTGTAGAACCAGACTGACGCAGTCAGCATCATCAAATCATTGATGAAAAAAGTGCTGCTTGGAAATTCAGATCTTGCCTGAAAATCACAGGAGAGAAGCTGTATCACTGCTGCAACATGGTGCAGATTTACCTAAATGTGAGGAAATAAAGCTGATCGTGTCTAATTGACGGGGTTCTTACATCCCTGCACTGACACCCTCCTTCATTCATTCATTCAGAGATATTTGCTCAAACCATGAAAAGATGTGGACATACAGGCTAAAAACTCATCACCTTCCATCAGTTCCAAAGCTGATCTCCATGTCGTGTCTCCTTCACTGACCTGGTGGAGAACAGAGAGGTGAAACAAGACTCAGTGGTTTGAGCAACAGGTGGCGGTGGGACTATTTTTTGACAAACAACTACTGCTGTCATCTTCATATTGTTTACATGTAAGATTCTGAGTACATATCTTACTGACACTTATCCATTGAGTGTCTCAGCTACAGTAAATATCAGATTTGCTTCTGTCTTTTCATGAACAGTCATCAGACGATGCCTTATTATGGCTGTTTAATATGTGTATTTTTACTCTGCCGATGTTCACATTCCCAATAACATCTTGACAGTTTAACCATGTGTGCATCAGCATGTGTTTGTTTCATCCTCCAAACACAAATCCACTCCAAAAAAACCCAAAATGATTTCACATGAACCAGATTATGTTTGGAGAGCATATTCAAATACGTAGATACAGAAGCCCAAAAGCTCGATGTCACCATGATGTCTGTGGTCTGCAGCAGCGTGATTCAGCCTAATTTTGTCTTGGATGATGTTCAACAGGAAAATGTGTCATTGTCCAAATACTGATGATGTGCACAAACTCAGAATATCTCATGATCAAACCAGCTTCAGCTGTCAGATCACCTGAACTTTAACCTCCAGCGTCTCCTCATGCTTCAAATCACTTTAGGAAACCTGTTAAATCAGAAAAACAATTTATGATACTCACTCAAAGGCACATTTATTTATTTTTAGTGCATCTCGCCTCCTTTGTGCTGCTGTCTTTTTAGCCTTAGTTTTAGCCTTAAATATTTGAATCTTGTTGGTTTTTAGTTTTGCTGACAGTACAGGGGGCACATCTCATGTAACAGTAGCCGGTGATGCTGTGTGTGCACGGTACGCAAAGCTCCTTCTGCCACCATGGGACCCCAAAATATGACAAATTTACATTTTTTATTATTATTTATTTATTTATTTTTGTTTTAAAATATTATTAAAATGTAATTTGTCATGATGAGGAAAATATCAACACATGAATAAAATTCAAATAAATGTGCATTATTAATATGAGAGATCATGTCTCTTGGCAGCTATCATCATCATCATCATCAAGTTTTGACAATGGAGTACAGATGAGACAGAATCCCAACACAACCCCCACAAAAACGGGAAATAAAGTAACATCATAAAGTAAAAGTGTTGCCTGATTTGAAGTCTTTTGTCTAAAAATGTCATGTTGTTATCATTTTGTTCAACTGTCTCATTCTTCTCCTTTGGTGTCCTCATACAGTCAAATAAAACATTGTGTCCTCGCGCTACCTGAACGCTCTGCAGCCCCCAACTGAAAGTGTGCGCACCTGATGACGCAGCAGTCTGCCGCTGTCTGCTGCTGCGTCACATGTGCGCACCAGACAACAACCAGGACAGCGCTGTTCAGCATCATCCACCTCCTCAGTGCCATGCATCCACCCTCGACTTTCATTTTATCTACTTATTTAGATGCGCTCGTTGCGCACGGAGATACCTGCAGCGACTCTTTTCCAGGTCACAGAGTTGTTACATAATTCATCAACTCTCTGCACCTTCCGAACACCCAACACTGCGCTCATCCTCCTGCCTGTAACACAATAACTCCAACTCAGGTTAAAAGACGGCGTCTCAAGCGCAGCATCATAACCGGCTGAGGCGGTGTTTTGCTGCAGCGGCGGTGCGCCACAGCGACCCGTCCCGTCCCCGCCGCTGCCTGGCATAATTTGCAGACAGGAGGAGGAGGAGGAGGAGGAGGGAGGAGGGGTTTACTGACATCAGCACTGCCGCTCGCTACAGCACCGAGCAGGCTGCCTGTCTGCCGGACCAGCCACGCCGTCCGTCTGTCCTGACGGGCTCCACGGATGTCTGGGCTCGCACTGCGGGGTTCAGGTAGTGTCGAAGCGGCGGAGGACCCGAGCTCGTCCGGGCAGCTTGAGCGGTGAGTTTGCGGCGTGTTTGCGGGCAGCAGACAGCAGGGCAGACTGGCGCAGGGCGAGTTGAGTCGGGCGCGCTGTCTGTCTGAAGTTAGATATTCGCCTCGTCACGCTCGTTGTGGCTGATGGTCTCATTCTGTGAGGCTGCAGGGCTGAGCGACATCTTCCCTGCGTTTCCATCAGAGTATTCTCATTTTCATCCTTGCCATTGACTTCCACTGATGCTTTGATCAAGCTCTGCACTCATTTAATCTGTGACATGCAGAAAGACTTTCAGGCCCGATGAGTGTGTTCTTGCTCTGAAATGTTAATAAGTGGATAAAAGTGTGTGATGTTAACCTTCTGACTTCATGTGAAGTTTGCAGGAGCGTCTGTCTGCGTCAGGAAGCTGCACCGACAAGAGAGGCGAAGCAGCAGCATTTCATCCAGGAGGGTGCACACGAGGACGCGCCGGATAAGAAGCCAAATTCTGCACTGCAGTGGATTTCCTCAGGTGTGTGTGTATGTGTGTGAGTGTGTGTACGTGTGTGTGTGTGTGTGTGTGACTTGACAGCAGACTCAGTGTAGGCTCTGAACACTTTCTCATTAACATCCGGAGAACCTGCGGAAGCTTTGGGGCATCGTCTGGAGGTCACCCCGTCCTACAAAACTGTGCCATCCTCCAGTTTTCCAGACCACCCAGCCCCCCTCCACCCACCTCCGCCTCTTTTTCTCCTGCCATCACAGGCGCAGTGTGGCGGCTGGTTCGGCCGCAGGCCTCAGACTGGAGAGCTGTGACTGACGGTTGGATTCATACTGTGGATTTTTGAGCAGCTGCATGGATGTTCAACCAAATCTGCAGCATTAAAGCGAAGAGCAGCCGACCGTTCAGTTCGGTTTCATTGCACTTAGAGGATTTATAATTCTGGATTAAGAAGTTTGGACCTGCTCTTCAGCTCGTCGTAGGTCTAAAAAAAGGTGTTGAGTTTCACCTCAGGGATCAGATTTTTATCATTTCTAAGTCAGCACGACACAGCAAATCTCAGGCGCCGTTCCAGGTTTCCCAGGTTTGGGTTGAGCTCCAGTTTCACCTCAGGGATTTTTAACAAACGCAGTTTCCATTTGGTATTTTTCAAGGAGTTGATTTCACTTTTAACGCAGCGAATCTCAGGCAGCATCTGTATTTTTGGCTTTAGAACCGACCTATGAACTCCTGTTGCCATGGCATCTGACAGTTTCCAGTACCGGGCGCTCTTTGAGTATAAGCGGGAGCGCGGCGATGACATCAGCCTCCAGCAGGGCGACCTGCTCACCGTCTCCAAGGCCTCGCTGATGGCCGTACCAGGGCTGGACTACCAGGACGGGGACGAGCGGACCCCCAAAGGCTGGCTGCACGGCACCAACGAGAGGACCAAGGAGAAGGGAGACTTTCCGGGGACGTTTGTGGAGTACGTCGGGGCGGTGAGGGTCGGCCCTCCTGCGGCTAAATCCTGGCCCAGACCTGTGCCACCGACCCCCGGGGGGCCACAGACGGCTGTAGGGGTTCAGCCTCCCGGAGCAGCTGCTGCTTCAGGTGAGTGTTGTGGGTGTTTGGGTTCTCTGTTGGGATCTTTGCGGTGGATTTTGACGGTGTTTATCATGAAGCCCACATAAAGGGAACAAAACACGCTGGCTGTAAAACCTGATGCTGTGTGTGTGTGTGTGTGTGTGTGTGTGTGTGTGTGTGTGTGTGTGTGTGTGTGTGTGTGTGTGTTGGTATCAAGTGTCTGGTTCAGCTGCTATCAGACATGTTGGTGTTTGCACAACATCACATGAGATTCTGAACACTCCTTTGCTTCAGCTTAAGTGGCACAAGTTGTTCCCGGTTTGATCTGAGTTCAGAGTTTGTGGTTTGAAGAAGCTGGAGAAGCTTCCTGCTCAGTCTGTCCGTTCTGTGGTTGTGTGAGGGCCTATCAGGGCCGGCTCAGTGTTTCTGGAGGACTTCTTTGTCTAATCATGAGGCGGAAGAATACATTTTCAACAAATCAATATAATACACACAAATTTAACGTAGCAGCCTCCACATGCAGCTGACCACAGGGGGGGTCAGCGGGTCTGACTCCACACATGACGTCTTCGGTGAGCTCGCACCGAGCGTCTGCCAGCACGGCCGCACTTCTCAGAGTTTGTTAAAGGGATGAGCTCTCTTCATGTGGCTCAGGGACTGGTAACAAACGCATGATGATATAAAATAAATCACATTTTGAGCGGCTTCCAGTTTTATTAGCAAATTCCACGATTCCATCCGTGTTTTCTGCATCGTTGTTATCGAGGTAGCACAAACAGTAGCAGTTAATTATTTATTTTTGACTTCTATTTCCTCACTTTCATTTATGTAACACCTGTCTGGCACGTCGCCTAGCGCCGCTAACCAAACGTGTTTTTCTTCATGCTCATTACCCAAAGCAGCGATGGACATGTGAGGATGAGGATGAGGAGGTGACGTCCCAAACACACGTTTTGCATCCACACAGAAACGCTGCAGCAGGGAAAACCTTTTCACATTTTAGTGATGTAAAGCTTGCGTGTGGACGAGAGGCCAAATCATGGAGGACAACATTTGTTTTCGAAAATATGCAGACACGTGTGGACCCGGAGCTTTGGGTGGTCCAGGAAAGCCTGAAGCCTGAGCTGGTTGCTTGTCTTCACCACAAAAATGTGCAGCATACAGGCCGGGTTTTACAAAGTTTACCAAGTTCCAGCTCACTCGTGACGATTTGCTGCTCTTGTTTGTATTATTATGCATGAAAAGGTTTCCTGACATTATATTGTGCTGTTGGAAATCCTAAAGGGCTCTTTTCACTGTTTTCTGAGCTTTTATAAACCAGATGGTCAGACGAGGAATCGAGAAGATCTGCAGGTTAATCAGAACGATCATCTTTGCCGCCTTGCTTGATTTCTACCTGTCTGATCATCATTCACGTGATGTTTATGTTCCTCAATCTCAGTAATTACCTTGCTGAGTGCGACGTTGACGTCGCTGGTAGAAATTATGGTCAAAACTTACAAAAAAACAAGATCACCGTCTTAATGAACGGGAACGATCCTCTAATTGCCTCTGAAAGACTGCGCTGAAGCCTTAATGACTGTGGCAGACGGATCGTTAGGTGCGTTCGGACGTCCTCTCTGCTGCTGCAGGAACTGCTGCAGGAGCAGATCGATGATCATACAGTATCCCTCATCCACTCTGCACATCCTCCCAGTGTGATCCAGCTCTCTTGGCTCTATACGTGGACTTCCTTCCCCCCTTCTTTAGCGTCTCTTACAGTATCTCTTGGTTCTGGCTGCAGTGCGATTGAGTGCGTACTTCACGCTAGCGTGTGAGCTGTGTTTATCCGTTCCTCGCAGCTGGATTTTTGATGATTTATTTAGGACTGAGCACAAACAGGCGGTGACGAGGACGACAGGGACTTGAGCCCAACATGTAAAAAGCATTGCGAAACAGGCTGCCCCACTTAAAAAACTATTCTGAACCCTGCAGGCTTTGATTAGCGTTTTTACAGG
Source organism: Chelmon rostratus (assembly GCF_017976325.1). NCBI lineage: Eukaryota > Metazoa > Chordata > Actinopteri > Chaetodontiformes > Chaetodontidae > Chelmon > Chelmon rostratus. Next base: position 28,742,243 of record NC_055661.1, read on the forward strand.
GTCAGGGCGGTTAGCTCCGTTTTAGGCCTGGCTGTCTGCTGCAGAGCGAGTTCAGATCTGCTGCGTTTATGGCTCTTCATTTGCTAAATAGGTCAGACGCAGAGCAGCGTTCTCTCCTCTCCTTCCTCTCTGCTCTCTCTAATTGTCTGGCTGCCCGGCTGTTTTATGGGAGTGGGTTTGGTTCGTCTTATATAAATAACATCCATACTGCTCTGGGCTCGGGTAAATATTGTTCTCATTTCCATATGTCCCCGCTCGCTGCCCTGATGCTCTTAGTCATAGCATGTGTGCTAGCAAGCCTCTTGTGCCTCCATCCATCCATCTATCCGGCATCCTGCAGCCACACAAGGCTGCATTCGTTCTGAATAATTGATTGGCTGGCGCACTATCGGCCTGACATGCCACATCCCTGCAGTCACAAATCACAAGTCGCAGTCGTGGTGTGGCGGCCTGTTCAGAGGGAAGCTAACTGATCTGCAGCCTCCATCACCGCTGACACTCCAGCACGCCCCGCTGTGCTTCAGCACTCAGCCTGGAACAGGGTGGAGGGTTTTATGTTCTTCTGGGAACAGGATTGATCAGAGGTCACTGGTCAATTCAGATGAGGTCATATACAAAGCTGTGAGTCAGTGAGTGTGCGCGGCCCGACCACGCAGGCATGCAGCACGTTGTTTAGTAGCAAACAAGCCCTGATAAACCCACTGTGCCCTCCCAGCCCAGCACACAGAAAAAGTTAGAGACGAGTGAGCCAGATGTTTTTTCTCAGGAGCTGGTGGAGACCAAACCGGAGCTTTGATGTGTCTCAGACACACAGAAACTCGTTATGTGACGTTGGGAGAGGAGAGATGTGACTGGTTCTTGCCTGAAGTCGAGCATCATTTTCCCTGTGGCTTGTTTCCTTCTTCTTTCTTTACCTCCACCTCCACTTTCTTTCTCCTCCTCTTCCTCCGCCTGTCGTCCTGAACAGTTCATCTCGCTCCCAGTTGCTGCACTAATTTAATCAGGTGTGATATGCACAGTAATAGTTCTAACAGGGCTCATAGCGCTAATCAGTGTGTAACATAATGTGACGCTGTGCGATTGTGAACACCCTCCTGCATTTCCCAACCTGAGGCCTTAGCCGTCCCTGAGGGGAGGCGTTCGCTGCCTCCGTGCAACATTAACGACAGTGAGCTAATGAACCGCTGATGGTCTCCTCGTCACTATCTACCTACAGGTACACAGGACAAATGTTAAAGTAATCAGAGTTCATGGTGACTCTAACGGGCTAATCACATGCAGCGCACTGCTGTGCTGTGATAAGGCAGCTCGCTCTGTTATCTGCAGATGAGCCCTGTAGCTCGCGACACTCTGTTCCTCATGTAAATGAGGGATGCAATTAGATGCAAACCAGGAGACTAGACAGCATTGGTTTCTTCTGCCCAGAGCGTTTGATTGGAAGAGCTCAGTCAAGTCAAATTATCATATTAACACAACCTCCTCCGTTTCATCACTGCGGAGCCAAACTGATTCCATGGAGATGATTCACAGAGATGGACGATTACCTTCAGATTTTTCACTCGACAAACACACGAACATGTCCGACAGAGGCTGTCGATAGCGATCTCAGTTTTTAATTGATGCCGGGGCGGTTTGAGGGTCTTCAGAGCTGTGCCGCCGCTGAGCGAGGCGGCGGATCAATCTGATCAGGGAGGTGATGAAAAGCTGCTGCGCTCTGTCTTCCTCTTTGAATTTATTGCTTCTACCGGCCCTGCCGGGCTTCAGCGCAGCCTCGCACGTCTTGTGGTGAGAGAAGACATGTTGTCCAGTTGTGTTCCAGAATCAGGCGATGGTGGGCCTGCGTGTGAGCCGGTGGGGACGAAAGTCCGCTGAACGTTTGTCCCAGTGCTTCTCTCAGGACTGCAGATCACTGACAGTAATTGTAGACGCCGGCCTCGCACGGCGCCTGTGTAATGATGAGTGTGGAAGTGTGTGTGTTCACCGAGGTGTGTGTCGGCGTTGACAGCCTGCGATCGGCTCGGTGCTCGCTGCAGTGCGATGAGTTCAGGGGATCGATGATCACAGCATCGGCCCAACAAGCTAACCGGGCTAAACGGCCTCATTTGGAGATTTATATTTAGCTCCAGCCTCTTCAGTTAGAGTCGAATGGCTTTCAGTGTGTGTGTGTGTGTGTGTGTGTGCGTGTGCGTGTGTGATGACGACATTCAGTCATGTGAGCTGCAGAGTCTTCATGTGTGCGACAAAGCTTTGTTTCTGTCTGTTTGACTCTAGTTTTCAGTGGTTTTTCAGTTTAAGGTCGAGTCTAAAACTGAATGCAACATTTATTTAAATCTGTTCGATCAAAGAGGAAGTAAACAGTTACCTGGCAACAAATTTAGAAACCAGCCTTCTGGATACTGGATGATCCACCAAAAATATCCAGCCCTGCTCGTACCGCTGTGGCAAGGTAGCGTTGGAGTTTTTGATTGTAGTGCACATTATTTTTTAACTCTTTACTCTGGGAACCTTTTCTCCTTTTAGAGGAAATTTGTCCTTAAATGCTAAATGTTGCTTCAAAATAGAGAATCGAGAATATAGAGAATAATTTCTTCTTTATTTTGGGCTTTAAACTGAAAACAATCAGAAAATATTTCATTTTTGACAAACTGCTGTTTATAAATAGATAAATAGATAGATAAACTTGGAATTTGTTTTAGACTAGACTCAGACTTAGACTTTATTAATCATAAACCAGGGAAATTAAATTGTTACAGACAGCGAGAAATAAAAGAGAGAAGGATCAAAAAGACAATAAGATGATAAATAAAAATCAGCTATATATGTACATTACAGTATACCCTTGTTTTTCGCGGGGGTTACGTTCCAAAAAGAACGTAAAGTAGAAACCTTTATTTTTTTTACAATTATTGTACATTTGTTTCACAAATAAAAGTACTTTAGAAACGTTTTTTTAACAAATAACTTCTGTACTGTACTGTCAAATAATAATTTTAATCATCGATGTGAACAGAAGGCTTCAAATTGCGGAGATTAGCACCGCCCACCGCGACCCGAGTGATTGGATTAAACGGGAGAAAATTAAAAATGATTATGAAAAAAATACAAAGTAGAGTCGGACAAATAGTGACTCAGGTGTATTTCACTGCTCTTCAGACTGAGCCGCTGCATCCTGACTCCGCTCTGCAGGGTTTTCTTCTTTCTGGTGCAGCTGTGTTTGTTCGGGAGAGGAACACAGTGATAGGCAAAACTCGAAATTGCAAGAGAATTTGCACGTACGTAATGTAAATTTGGCGAGCTGTTTTACGTACGTGTACATATTAAACTGCAACGTTATTGACGCACAGGTAGAGAAGAAGCGGAGTGACTTTTTAGCCAATCAGAATGCAGAACACAATGCACGATGCAAATCCGTGAAGTAGCGACACCGTGAAAAGTAAACCGCGTTATAGCGAGGGATCACTGTATATAGAAAGTTGCTAAAGAAAATTATTGTTTTCTGTTAATCTTAAGGTTTTTTTTGCATCTGGGGTTTGATAAAAACTTGGACTTGGAATAAACTTAAGACAAACCAGACTGAATGAGCAGCAGAATCTGCAGCTCCAGGTGCAAACGCTGGTCCAGAGTGGAGTTGATGCTCTGCCGAAGCTGGTCCGACTCTGCACCGTCCATACCGAACCGAGTCAGTCCACAGACGAAGACGTTCGGCCGCGGTATTTCTGGACAGTATTTCACTCATTTCAGTCTGTCGTGATTCAATGCACTGTCACTCACAAGTGGAGTCTCTCAAACCACCGGCAGGATTTCCTCCTGCTTTGAGAAAAGTCTCGAAGGCTGAAACTGAGAAAGGACGCAGTGTGAAGCAGCACTTCAGAAGCTGTTTGGCCTTTTCAAGCCGTCACAGAGCTCATTCCACTCGTTTCTATTGTTTCCTCTGTTCTGTGTGTGTGTGTGTGTGTGTGTGTGTGTGTGATGACATGTGTCACCCATGTGGAAATGTGGAGTTGTGAGTTGGCAGGACATCCTTTGGCTGCCTCCCTCTTCCTGTCGCGTCCTTCAGTCCTGATCTGAACCAATCATTACTCAATCAATCACTCACTCGCACGCTTTTCTTGCTCTCAGCGCCGCCGGCGGCCTCTGATCGCAACACTGGTTCATGGGGCGGAGACACAGCGTTTCGCAGTGCGTTGGTCCGCCTCCTTCACTGTGACTCCATGCGGCGGGATGCCAGGGCTGCATGCCAATTATGGTGTCGTAACGAGCACCTTAATGAACTGTGGCAGCACGGGCAGCTCTGCAATTTACTCTGTCAATATAGCCCCATCACACACACACACACACACACACACACACACACACACACACACACACACACAGAGTCAATGATAAGGTCACGCAGCAGATAAATGAACAGCAGCCCTGTGAAGTGCAGGGAGGAACATTTATTATCTGAATTCAATACTGCCCATTTTTTTTCTATTATTGTATCTAATTAGCTTTTTCTCAGTTGGTCATTTAACCTTAACGAGCCCAAACATTTACCAACAGACGTCAGTTTCCCGTCAAATACAAAACTTTTTCGGTTGAGACACATTTATCAACAATCCTGTTTAAAGGAGATTTAAACTAATTTCTTGACCTGTGCTGGATTTATCTCAGACACACACAGTTTGATACGACTGATGAATAAATCCCGTTCAGGCTCCTCTCGCGGTTCATCGCTGTCACTTTCACTTTCTGATGTTTGTCCGATTAAACTTGTTCAGATACATAAAACTCAAACTCTAGACCATAACATGAAATTAAATGAGAAATGTTCGCCTTTGTAGTCGTGCTGTTCCTCCTTTTATTCAACGTCAGTGTTTGCTTTTAGGAAAACTATTTTCTTACATCTCGAGAGGAAAACATTGTGAATCAGAGTTTGTGGCTACATTCAACATGAGTGTCCAGAAAACAGGGCTGTAACTGGGACAAAAGGTAGAATAAAACTTTATTGATCCCCAGAAGGAAAATCAGAATTATTGCATCACAGTGATCCCTCGCTATAACGCGGTTTACTTTTCACGGTTTCGCTCCTTCACGGATTTGCATCGTGCACTGTGTTCTGCATTCTGATTGGCTAAAAAGTCACTCCGCTTCTTCTCTGCCTGTGCGTCAATAACGTTGCAGTTTAATATGTACACGTACGTAAAACAGCTCGCCAAATTTACATTACGTACGTGCAAATTCTCTTGCAATTTCGAGTTTCTCTAAAACCCATAATGTCAACAAAATGCTCTGGACCGACAAAAGCACCTGCGGCGGGGCCCAAAAGGCAGCGGAAGATGCTATCTATCGCAGGTAAAGTTAAACTTCTGGACATGCTAAGGGAAGGTAAAAGCTCTGCGGCTGTAGGTCGGCATTACGGAATTAATGAATCTTCCGTCCGTTCCATAAAGAAGGAAGAAAAAAACATAAGGACGACAGCAGCAATAAGTTTTAATAAGGATGCAAAAAGGGTTGCAACTGTCCGCAACAAGACCATGGTAAAGATGGAGTCTGCATTAGCTCTGTGGATTAATGACTGCAGGAAAAAAAACATTACGTCAGGATGCAGCGGCTCAGTCTGAAGAGCAGTGAAATACACCTGAGTCACTATTTGTCCGACTCTACTTTGTATTTTTTCATAATCATTTTTAATTTTCTCCCGTTTAATCCAATCACTCGGGTCGCGGTGGGCGGTGCTAATCTCCGCAATTTGAAGCCTTCTGTTCACATCGATGATTAGAATTATTATTTGACAGTACAGTACAGAAGTTATTTGTTAAAAAAACGTTTCTAAAGTACTTTTATTTGTGAAACAAATGCTTGAGCCTGTAAAATGGTTTGTTCTTTCTTTTCAATGTCTAATACAGTATTTAATTGAATAATAATTGTAAAAAAAAAATAAAGGTTTCTACTTCATGGATTTTGCCTATCACGGGTTCTTTCTGGAACATAACCCCCGCGAAAAACAAGGGTATACTGTAATTAATGATGAACCCAAAAGCCAAACATGAAGTATCTGCCGACAAACAAAACACAGCTCACATCTCTCAGTGTAATTAGATTCAGAAATCCCTGAAATTCAGTCTCTTCCCCTCCAAGAATTCCCAGAACAAGATAATATTCCAGCCCATCAAACAAAGATGTGCTTCTCGTGGATTTTACTGGAGTTTCCTGCGAGTCGCAGGAGTCCAGTGAAGTCCAGTCTGGGGTTTTTCAGGGTTTATTAACTCTGAAGGTCTGGAGGTCTTCCTCGCAGCACTGCGTCATCTTCATTTCTTCACTTCATCAGTTGAAAGCATGTTTTTCTCCTGTAAAGTGGTCTTTAACATTTGGTCTGTTGTTACACTCAGTTTGACTGCAGTAAAAGCTTTGGGGTGTTAGCTTCCTGCCACCGCTGCATGCTAATGTCTTTAATCTCTGAAGTGCTATTGTTTGTGGAGGAGGTGAGATTTATTGTCCGTGTTTTGAAAGTCAATTACGGCGGTCCACACGGCGCCTGCGTTAAATGATGAATAGGCTGAAGCTGCTGAGTCGCTCAGTGGAAGGAGAAGGTGATACAAATAAACGTGGCGAGCGGCCATGAATAAAACAGGAGCGGAGCATCCTGGGAGACCGCGAGGATGCTGCGCTTTAATTCATCGATGCCGCACCGGCGTCTGTCAGATCCAGACTGCGGCCTGCAGGTCCGGGAGTAGACCTGCGCGAGGCTCGGGCCGCGGGGAGGAGAGCTGCAGGAGGCTCAGCGAGGCGTGCCGTCAGGGAGAGCTGTTGTCAATAAAGCTTTTATTTTACTGGCTGCCTAATTGGCCTTGGAATCGCCGCGCTGAGCCGAGAGGCTTCTCCTCCTGAGCTGAGGAGGATTTACGTGTCAGCGGTGAAAGAATAAGCACACAACAACAGGAACACACCCAGAAAACAAAACAGGCCTTATTGATTTTTATTTCAGTGGAAACAAAACAAAAAATCCAACAAAAACAGTTTTTCTTTCTTCTCGTCTCTCGTCTTCATCCTCCGTTCCTTCTTTTCATTACAAATCTGTGTTCCACCTGCAGTGAATCTAAACACAGCAGCTGAGGAAACGTTTCTCTCTGGAGCTTTTGAGCATCTCACATGATCTTCATCAGCAGGTGGAGTTCGCCTGGTTGTCTGCTTGATTCATTTGAAGTTTATTTTCTTGATTAATCGTCAAATGTTTGGTCTATTTGGTGTCAGACGGCTGCAAACACACTCCAGCGTGTCGTCTCACCTTCGTTAGACCTTCATCAGGCAAAGTGATGATGCCTGATGAAGGTCGAACACCAAAACACTGCAGATTAAATGTGTTACTACGACTTAGACGATGTTCTGAAGTTTGTTTTCAGCTTCAGATCATCCTAATTTGTGATGTTATATATTATTGTGTTTTATATTCATGCTGCTTGTTTCATCTGAAGAAGAAAACAGAACGTGACAGATTGATGGTTCACTTCAGGAACCGTCAGCTGAGGTTTGAACCAGCAGCTGTTGGAGCTCTGCTTAATAACCGAACATGCTACAAGCCATAAAGGAGGAAGCAGAGCTGGCTCGTGTTCAACAGTTCCCGCCTCTCCTGCAGAGTTAGGCGATAAACTCGAAGCGGCGAGGAGCTGAGCCTCCGCCTGTAAATCCTCTTCCTCCCTGATTCGTGTGCAGCGACTCGGGACCGGGTTTTATGTTTAAAAAGGAATGAAGGGGTGAAAGAAACGAGTCTGACCGGGCGAGATCTGCTTTGTCTCCCGTGTCCCCGTCCTGCAGCCTGTTTATAGGCGCCTATAAAACCCCGCGGCTTTTTATGGCCTCCTCCTCCTCCTCCTCCTCGCTGCATTTTAATGTCCTCTGAAATCTCTCGATAGACTCGGGAACAAGTCATTTGACCGCTTTAATTCCAGCAGTCGGAGGCGTTGTAAAAATAATTTAAGCAGCTCGTTTTTGTCTGAGAAGCAGCCGAGCGTTCCCGAGGTTTGATCCATTACATTTATTTAGCTCCAGGTTACCGCGGCGCTGGCATTAATGAGCAGTTTATAAGGGCGATTACAGCACATATTCACTTAATGTCTTAATAAAAACAAGCTCTGCACACGTGAAAGGTTGTGAAAGCATCTTTTGTCTGTTTATTAATCCGTGTTTGCACTTAAATGTGTGTTTAGTTTTCACCTCTCAGCAACAGGAGATTCGGTATCCAGTTAAAGTTACAGTTAAAAATCTGCCTTTGTTTTCTGGTTTATTCCTCATTTGACTCTCGACTTCAAGCCAAAGACAAACAGCTTTACTGCCGCTGTTAAAAAAGATTTCCGCGCGTTGCAGCAGCTCTTTGTTCGATGGCAGTCGAAGGTTAAAGAGCAGAGTGGAGGTTTTACTCTCCTCGCACTCCTCATCCATCAGTGCAGAGCTCATTTTTGGAGCTGTTAACATTAACAGAGAGAAACTGCACTGAAATACCCGAACAGGCTCGTAAATATAAGAAGAAAACAGGAGTAGATCGGGCTTTGCTCCCTGTAGAGGGACGACCCCGTGGGACTAGATAACGTAAAAGCTGTTCAGGTCATGGGATCAGCACATCGTTAGAATTCATCCTCCACTAAAACATTTAATCATCGTTAACATTCATCGTGTTAAAGATGTGACCTGAAGCTTGTTGTGGGAAAACAAATATTCACATTAAATTTGGCGGGAACAGAAAACCTGCTGAATGATGATGAACCAGGTTTGTAATGGAGACCTGAACCCCGGGCGTGTGTGTGTGTGTGTGTGCGTGTGCATGTGCATGTGCGTGTGTGTGTGTGTGTGTGTGTGTGTGTGTGCAGCACTGTTCTGATCCCTCTAAATCTGCTAAATCTGCTGCTCTGCTTGACTTTTAAAGCAGAATTTATCACTTCCATGTTTCTTCCCTGTCGTGTTTCCATCATTTTTAGGGACATTACACAGACTTTTATTCATTCTCTGGAGCCTGACCCCCCACCATAACCTCCACCTGCCTAAACCTGAACCTTAAACGAACCTTAACTCTAAAATTTAATGATTTCCATTATGGGGAGTTGTGTTTTGTCCCCATAAGGAAGGCGAGTCCCCACAACATGAATAATGCATGGCCACACACACACACACACACACTCACACACACACACACACACAAACCTCTGTTCTCAACTGAGCCATTGTTGTCATATTTGAACTGTCGAGAAGAGCATTGTAGTGCTTGGCACCACTGGTACAGAGAAAGAGTGTGTGTGTGTGTGTGTGTGTGCGTGTGTGTGGAGCCAGTTGGGATTATGTGGTGCCAACTGGAGAGATTTTGACTTGAAAAGACACTTTGTTCAATCAGGGGTGTGCAGGGACAGAGGCTGACACACACACACACACACACAGACACACACACACTGTGATTTGCAGACGACTCATCGAGAATCCTCCTTTAATGTCTCTCTTTGTCGAGTTCAAACGTTCTGAAAGGTTTGATCGGCGTCTCTCAGAGGAAACAATTTGTCTCTTCATGGGGACGAGGACACGTCCGAGTGTCTCTCGTGGTCAGACCACCTCACAGAGTCCTGAGAGAGGGAACTCACCCTCAGCTTTTCACTGTGGCCGTAAACTGCTGTCAGCGTGGACCAGTTCATTCAGAGGCATCACTGTCAGTCTGCGCGTCAGTTTCTTCTTCGACAGGATAAATGTGCAGGCCGGTCCCACCGATGGGAACGTCTTTCGTGACATCCTGGCTCTGTAGTTTCGGCGTGGACGTGAGCAGGTGCAGGAGGAGGTGCTGCGTGCAGAAGGAAGAGGAGGTCAGTGTTTGTCGCCTCCTGTTCACATCGAGCCCGCAGGTCAAACACTGCTTTCACCTCCGCAGAGAAAATATCTGCTCAGCTCCTCGCCAACAGGGAGGAAACTGATGTCATGTCGTCCATTTATCTCCCGCCGCCCTCCACCGTGACATGACAGTGTTTCAGGTGCTTCCAGCAGGTCATCCAATATGTGAGAACACACTCAAACACAGAGGAGGTGTGTTTGCTTACGGAGGACACAGTTTGCCATGACGACGCCACACGTGTGTGTTTGAGGTTAAACATACACGTTGGAGTGTGTGTGTGTGTGTGTGTGTTTGTGTGTGGACCCTCGTCTGATGGCTGGGAAGACGGACGACCGGCCCGAGGCTGATTCCTGCTCTCGTCATCGGTCAGGATGTTCAGATGAAAGTGAAGCAGTGAAATATGATTGTGGCCACTTTCGTGTCACTGTTGAGCAGATGGATGAGTTTGTAATGTGATCTTCATGCTCTGCTCACAGCTGCAGCAGCTCTGCTCCTTTTCTCTATGATTTCATTTATTTCTGTTGATTTTTTTCCAACCGCCAGACGTACATGATCCCTCACTGGCTTCCCACATGCGTGTCCAGCGCCGCGTTAGACGCAAACACGGCCGGGAGTTGAGCCACATGATCCTGATGCAGAAACATCAGGATCAGGATGCAGAAACAAAGCCTCCACTCAGAAACATGCAGTAAACTGCGCGCTGCTTCTGTCTTCTCTGTTTTCTGTTTTAATTTTTCTGTGTTTTTACGGTTTAAGCACATTTTGTCACTAGAAAGAAGAAAATTTCAACAATTCAGTCAGAAAACATTGAAATTTGTTGACTTTGATGCAGCACAACATTGCTGTTGTGTGTGAAGCAGAACAGCCTCCGCATGCAGCTGGACGCGGCCGGCTCTGACGGAGGCTGCTCTCACATTCAGGCGTCGCTCGCCGTGGTAACGATGTCTGACCAGAAACGGACGAAGCTCTTTCAGTTTGTCCAACAGAACGTCAGAGTTCACACACGCAGCCACGACGTCTTCGGCCAGCTCAAATCCTGCATCTGCTGATGTGGCTGTTGAGTTGTTGCTAACACACTGCACCTCTGTTTCCCAGAGGGCGTCTTTGTTGTCTTTGTGTGTGTGTGTGTGTGTGTGTGTGTGTGTGTGTGTGTGTGTGTGTTGCAGCATAGTTTTTTTCTGTCCACTCAGCGTTGTGAAACTCTGCAAAAAAACCTTTTTAATGATACAGGAAACCCTGATTTTTATAAGCTGCATCTATGTTTTGACATTTTTTACGATATTCTCGTGTTTCCTTCCGTGTTTTCTGCATCGTGGAAATCGTGGCGTTGTTCCTGAACATGAATCAGACCAGCTCACACATGCTGTTCTGCTGTGAGCTGAGGCTGATATGACAAGAATAATTTGACTGTAGAACAGTGTGCACTGTGCAGGCAGTTTTGATTAATTATATTTACAGTTTAATCAGAAGTTTCCCTCTTCTTTTCATTTTTGTCCCGTTCCAGCCATCATTGCTTTCTCAGTCTTCCGGCTTCAGAACATTTGCATGAAAGCCGACTCGTCGCGCACACGAGTGACTGAATGAGTGAATGACTTTCAGTTTGTTAATTCTCACTGAACAGCTGCAGTTCTCATCATTCAAACAGTCATATCAGCGTCTGTGATGCTCACAGAAATGTCCTCGCTGCTTTATAACATTCTCATTTGTCATAGCTGAAGGAAAATCCATCCTGGGACTCCTGGTCAGGTGCAGTCTGTCCTGCACGTTGTTGTTCTCCGACACAGCTTTAACTACTGACATTAAGAATGGCTGCATTCTATTTAGCTCGTCCAGACCCTTGCATCGTGCACGCTGGCTTACTTGCACACCTGAATGGGACGCTGCCACCTTTTGCCTGAAAATCAGAGGTGTGCATTTTTCTTGCTTTGACAGATAAATGTTTGCTCTGCAGCTCGATAGAACGGCACCGCAGTGATCAGGGAAAGTGGATTTTCTCTGCTAAGTTATTCAGAAAAAATTGTTTGAGCAACACAAACAAAATGCATCATTTTACAGCGAGGTAACAATTATTCAATCACACCGAGCTTCGTCATCATCAGTCATCTCGCAGGTCCCCTCGTGTTTTACTGCATCACATTTTCATAGATCTTTAGCTTCAGACCGTCTTCGCGTCCCAGCTGTTTATTCATCTTCATCCTTTTTCATCTGTTTCATTAAAAACAGCCGGAGCATTGTTCGACTCGTGGTTTGGGGAACGTGGGAATCTGAGTTGAGGATGCTGCAGGTTGTGCGAGATCTGCAGTGTCAGTTGAATCTGTGTGTGTGTGTGTGTGTGTGTGTGTGTGTGTGTGTGTGTGTGTGTGTGTGTGTGTGTGACCGCAGCATAAACGCATGTGATGCATTATGGCAGGAGGTGCTGTGTTACACACTATTTACACATTTGTTTGGTTTTGAGTGTCAGCGTTTCGCTCCTCCTGGCTGATTTCTTCTTTTCTTCTGCGTCCTCCTCCTCCTCCTCCTCCTCCTCCTCTTCTCTCGCCCTTCATCCATTGTTCTTCATTTCTGCCTTGTTTGTAATTTGAGTGGAAACATTTTCCTGTTCTTTGTTTTCCCTGCTGGCCTTTTGGAATTCCTTATCTTGCCTTTTCCCGGTCACGCTGCATGGCTTCACACTGACGCATGTGTAGAGGCAGGTGTGTATATATACTGTGTGTGTGTGTGTGTGTGTGTGTGTGTGTGTGTGTCATTATTCCCTCTGTCACGCAGAGACAAGACGTCTTTATGGAAGTTTAATGACTCTCAGCTGCGTTCACACTCTGCAGCTGACTGATGTCCTCGCAGAATCACCATCATTTATTAAACGTAACCAGTTGCACTAACATGCTCATTAATTCTGCTAATTAATGCATTAATCAGCAAGTGGTGTGACTGTGTTTTAGCATGTTCCTCTTCACAGAACACGCGAACACCATGAATGTGAACTCTCGCTGAAAGGATTAAGGGACTGTTTACAGCATAAAGTGGTCTAATGAGCTCACGGAGTCCTTCTACACTCCAGCTGAGTGATGTTTTGGACGGAAAGCGAACTATCAGCACATTTTTGTGGCAATTTCAAGAAAATGCTGTTTCCTCAAGAAGCTAAAAAGGCTTAACCCTCAAATCAAAGCATTTTCTTCACTTTTGTTCCCTTTAAGCAGCTTTGAGTATCTGAGTTCTCGCTGTTTGACAGTGGAACAGACGTTCTGTGTCATCTCGTTCAGTCTCATCGAAGCCTTTTGATGGTGAAGAAATCTTGCGGACGTCTGCTGGTATTTTAAATAAAGTTCAGTGAGCTTGAACAGCTTTTGGCTGCGTGGCTGCAGTTTGCGCTGACTGACGATCGCTGGGTCCGAGAGGTTTATGGCGTAATGACATGTGCTTACCGCTACTAGCAGCAGTCAGATATTCATGGTCCCCCCCCCCGCTAGGGGCAAGGTTTGCAATCACTCAGTGAAAAATCTCTCTACTCTGTGATGTATTGGCACTAAATGTTGCTCAGACATTCATGGTCAGTGCATCTTCATGACTTTGGTGATCTATCGAGTGCCATCATCATCAAACATTTCTACATTTATTTTACCACAACTGCTAACGATCCAAAACAACGTGTGAGCCACGACTTTCGTCCATTTCACAGCTTGATTTTCTTCACAATGGCCGTCACGATCTCGCAAAGTTGCTTGCATGGCTGTTCTATAATCTGCTGTTCTATAATCGGTGGGAAAAACTTCACCTTTGCAATCAGCCCTCCGTCTGCCTGTGAAGCCTGAAACGAGGCAGCGATTACAGATAATGCCTGTATTTACTGTCTTTGTTTGCAGCGCAGGCAGAAATGTGCGCTCTCCTCTTCCTCCCCGCGCCTTCATTGTTCATGCAGTCTCACCTTCTAACCCCTCTATCTCCCATCATTGTGATTGTGATCCCTTCTCTCCCACTCACCTGGAGCACCTTAACACCCGTTCAGACCCGTGCAGAGAAAAGTAAAGCGACAGTAATCGCTCCTCACATGAAGGGCTTCCAATTGTAGATGTAAGAGAGTGGAGAGATAATTATAGATGAGAAGTAACATTCTGTGGAGACAGTCTAATGTTTTATTAATGGCAGAACTGGCGGATGAGAGCCGTATTTACCGTCCGGTCATTAGTCATTCTTCTTCTCTCCTTCCCTCTGCGTCTCTGCAGACTTTCTTCTGATCTCATTTTTCCTTTTTTTTCTCCATTAACTTGGTTTAAAGTCACCGCTGCTGCTGCACTCCAGGGTAGCTCTGAACTGCCCCTGAACTCAGCACGCCACCTCTGACACACACACACACACACACACTTGGCTCGCTTGGTTTAGTCCATTGATGTCTGGCTCTTATCTCTCCTATCTCTGCTCTTCTGTTCCAGCACTTCCCCCAATCATTCTCTCTCTTGTTGTCTCAATGTCATTTAGTCCTCTTTCTTCTTCCTCGCTGTCATCCCCTCGCTCTCCCCCTGGCATCGCCACGCTCCGGTTGAAACCGGTTTAAATTAATGTTGGATGACTTTTTCGCTCTTTTTCTCACTTTGGCAGTGGGCTGTGTGCAGATAAAACACGTGTGGTGAGTTAATACAACGGAAAAAAATCCCCCTTGTTATGTTTTAAGAGCACCGTGAGCCTTTCCCTCTAATGTGATTTTATGTACATCAGTAATGTCAGGGAGGACTCGGCAGTGCTGGCAGGAGAGCTGGTCCTGATGGAAAAGTGTCCAAAAGCCGTCAGACTCCTCAAAGCTGGCATCCAGTATCTGGCTAAACTCTCACTTTTTTTATTGATCTTCAGTTAGATGTCCAACACTTTCCTGCAGCTACAGCATTACATTTGAGATTGTTTTATTTGACCTCAGGGTGCTGTTTTTCTCTGACCTCACTTTTCATTTTCAAGTCAAGACGCTTCCAAAAATCTGTTTTTTTTCTGCTTCTGCCCTGGACTTTGACTTACAGGCCCCTGCAGGTTAGCCAGGGCCTTTACTTCAGTCTGCAAGACTTTATCCCTACTTTAGTCTCCCTTCATTGGCAACAGATGAACCTCAGACATGATTTCACAGTTTGAACGATATTAATATCTAAACTAGATCTCAAACTACATTTGTGACCTCCTTACTCATTATAAAAATCATAAACCTGAGGTCTTCTGGTGAGTTTCCTGGTAGTGTTATAGCATTAGTCGTTCACGCTCCCAGACTTTGTAATGGTTTGTTACCTCTGTGTCACTTTAAAGTCCCTTCTTATGTGTGTTCAGACCAAACGTGAAGCAAATGTGTGTGAACATGTGTCATTTGCGTAAGTTGAAAATATTCAACTTGAGCGTAAAACCTGTCTAGTGGGCCTCGCGGAGCGTTGTTCCAACAGACAGGTGCTGGGTCAGGGCGCTCCGAAGGAATAAACACCTGAAGTCTCACCTGATCCTGCTCTGATCCGGAGCCGTTTCCCGGAGGGAGGAGAGCTCAGGGTTCATTTTTTGAACTTTTCGGATTAAAAAGGATTTAAAAAGGATTTATTTCTCTCTACTCTCGCTTCTCAACCTGCAGCAGTGAGCTGCGTAGCTGCCCGCCTCCCCTGTCAGGTGTTTGTAATTAGTCTCTGTCCGTGTTGACTGCAGACTGGAGGGGAAATGTACTTCAGCCTCCGTCATGATGAGGGACGTGTAGTGAAACACTGAGTTCATTCAGAGGCTGAACTGAACACACACAAACACACACACACTCAGCTCAGATGCTGCTAGCTTGTGGCTAATGCAGGTACTGTGGCTGTTTGAGGTGAATAAACCCAAGGGCTGATCTTGTCAAAGTAACATGAATAAACAGAAATGATCTTGCGGTTTTGCAAGGTGCAAATTTTGTCCTGAACACATCTTTAAACTCAGTAAAATCAAATGAGTTGTTCTTTAAAACATAATAAGAGCCTTCTCTACTTTGGCAAAGTCCTTTTCAGGCAACATTAAACATTCGTGAACTTATTTTGTTAAAGGACCAACATGTAGGATTTACTGCCATCTAGTGGTGAAGTTGCAAATCACGACAAACTGACCACCCCTCACCCCTCACCCCTCTGCGAAAACATTCAGTCCACGTCTGGAGCCAGTGTTTGGTTTGTCCATTCTGGGCTGCTGTAGAAACATGGCGGTGCAACATGGTGGACTCTGTGGAGGAGGAGCTGCTCCCTCTGGAGATACAAAGAGCTCGTTCTAAGGTAAAACACAACAATTCTGCATTAGCACTGAAACATGTCAAACCACACTGAGCTCTTGTTAGCGGTGGACGTTTGTCTGTGAGCTGGCTCACAGGTCCGAACTTGTCGGCACGGAAACGTGTTCCATTTGTCCTGAAGTGCTGCTTTGATGCTTCGCCAGCTTCTTTCACAGCCCCTGCCTGACCAATCAGGTCCTCGGCTCGAGCTGGCTGTCAAGCCTTTCTGCCTGCGTTTCTTTAATTCACTCTGGAGCCTTTCTAGCCGACTCGTGGGAAGATTTTGGAAGGCCTGGGATCAGTTGGACGAGCCGCTGACGATTGGTCCTTTTGACTCTAATCAGGAAGTTCCAGAGTCTCTCCAAGATGTGTCTCGGCTCATTTGAGGCCCTGAATTTTGAAGGAAAACAGAAGTGGGAACAAAAGTTTGGATTTGTTCTCTTTCCTGTCGCCCAAAACAAGTCAGTGGAAAGGACATTTTTTACCATCGAGGCTGAGAGGACAGAGCTTGGCTGAGTCTGAAAAAGCTCTTAGCTCAAATTTTAGTGCACTTTTCTCCTGGTTTATTGGGAGGGCAGCGTGCCACAGCACCATGGAACCAGAACAACTGGGTTGAGCTTTATACCTGAAAATTGGCGCTCTGTGTAGAGAAAAACTATAATAAAGTGGCAGAAACTGTGTTCGCAGGCAACTGTTATAGCAGCTGTGTGGAGGTGGACACTTAATTAGCCTGAAAACGTTTGAGAGACTGATTTCCGCATAGAAACTGACTATGAGTTAAATAAGAAGTGCATCAGTTCTATCAATGTTTCACCAGAGTCTCACCTCACGATGTTAATGTGCAGTATGTGGTTTGATGACGAGTTTTTAGTCCATTTCACATTACTGGAGAAGGTAGTTGATGATTACCTTCAGCATCACAAGTGAAAGTCTTTGATCACACTTGGACAGATGAGACCGAGTCTTTTCGGAGCTGCTTCGTGTTTTGACTCTGATTAACTGAACCTGAGATTAACTGAAAAGCTGCAGGCAGCGTTCATCCAGCATCCAGTCACAATGTCACCGTCTGACCGGTCGCTTGTGATTTCAGTTGGCGCCAAACAACACTGCCATCAGGTTTGTGACAGTGAAACACAACACTGATAGCTTGAACCCAACAGCAAAACACAGCAACGGATTCAATGCAATTAAATGTATAAATGGCTCAAGAACAAAAAACAGAGAAGATTCCTTGTTCCTTGCAGAAACCCCCCAAATCCAGTCCTCATATTCCCCCAGCCCAAGAAACTTCTGAAGCAATCAGGTCGACAGTGAAAAGAATGAGAGGAGTAACCTTCATGTGAATCCAGTCCGTGTTTTTCGTCCAGTCGGTCTGGATTCATTTCCAGCTGCTGTTGAAAGAACTTGAAGGTCTGAAGATTTGCATTGATTTCTGTCCAATGCAGGTTTTAAAGAAGAAATAAAAGAGGGCGGGTCCTCGCAGCACTGCGCCATCTTGGATTTCAGTGTCGTTGCCTGTTTTAAAAAGAAGGTGAATGATTGGTCACGGATGTGTGATATAAAAACCTCCCACGACAGCAGATCGCTACAATGATGCCAGAATAATAGTTGAATGCTGAGGGGTGAGAACGATCCATTAGCCAATGAACAGCTCCAGGAGTGGCGGTGTTGGTTGGTCAGTCTGAAGTATCTCAACGATTGTCGGATTGAATGCTATGAAATTATGTTCAGACATGACATTCCTGGTCCTCAGAGGATGAATCTTTCACACTTTAACGATCGCCTGACTTTAAGACCAGCGCCATCCTCAGGTCAAAACTGTCTGTTCAACACCTAAAACTAATGACGTCAGCCTCAAATGGATTTAGCCAGCAGTTAGCATGCCAACATGCTAGGCAAATACCTTAAACATGCTGCTGTACACCAGCATGTTAGCATGCACATGTATGACCTCTATATGTGCTACTGAAGACTGTCATGTGCACCAAAACGCCTCCTCTGCACCTCATCAAATCCACCCCGCGGCTCTCTCAGCTGAACTCTGAAGTCTGACATTACATCTTGTTATTGTGCTGGTATAACTCCATCACACTCGGAGCTGCAGTGGCTCCTCAGTTCCACAGGATAAAAATCTCAGCTGTGCTCTGGATCATGACAGCGTTGTGTTGTGAAGGTTTGGATAATCTGCTTTGGAGGAGCTTTTTGTGAGAATTCGCCATAAATGTGAGGGTTTCTGGTGTTCAGCCCCGGACTGACGCGTCTCTGAGGCTTTATGCAACCCTCTCCTCCTCACTTCCTCCGTTTCACATCTCCATCATTTCCCATTTTGCGCGATCTGACCCCATTTCTCACATCCCTGACTCTCTTCTCGCTCACTGTCTCCATCTTCCTCGTCTCTCCTCACCGATTGTTCGGTCCCGCTGGGTTTCTCTCCTGGCGGGGCGATGTCCCTCGGCAGCTCTGCTCGCTTGCTTCCTCTTTGCGCGGAAAACGCAGCGTATGAAAAATAACGCGCTCTGCTCTTCACGTGTGCTAAACGCACGTTCGGATTTAATAGATGTCTTTTTAATTACGAGGATGTTTGCTGCATGCGGTTGTCGTATGCGTGCGTGCATGCACATTAGTGCATTTGTCACCCCGTATTAGCCGACCCATGTATCTTCTGCTGCGTGCCCGCCAACCGCGTCCATGAGAGATTCAATTATACGCTGTTTTGGGACACACAAGCATCCATATACACACACACATTGAAGTGCTCCGGTTCATGTTATCCACCCACCCACCCCCACCCTCTGCCTGAACACTCCCTCCATCACTTACTTTTCTCATTTAATAAAACACCACTTCACTACACCATTACCTCTAAAACAATCTCTTCCTCATTTATCTTTTTCTCCTCCATTCCTCCCTCGCCCTCTTATCTAATCGTACCTCCAGCCCGTCTTCGCCCTCCTCTCTGGAAAATTTTGTTATACATCTTGCATTCGGCAATTTATTCTTCCCATTTGTCATTTCATTACTCGGCTTTTAAAGCAACCCCCCATCCCCTTTTCTTTCTTCCTTCTTTCTCAGCTGCGTCTTTTGTTCACGATTTCTATTTTTTCGCTGGATCCAATTGTAGAGAAATGATCTGTTTGAGTTGATTTTAGAAATGGAAAAAGCAGCAGCAATATCTGAACCAAAGCCATCTTTTCAACCTCAAACCGTATGATTCCTCTCAACTTTAAACCCCAGAAAAGCAGCATCCATTTGTCTCCCTCGCTCACGTATCATTCATCATGCCCACTGAATTGTAAATCTATCCGTAAATCCATCTGTCAGATTCCTTTATCCTGGGTAATTTTCAGATGGAAGCACATGTGTTTTCTTCTGTGACCCAGATGGATCAGGCTGGAAGCCTAACAACCTCCAGC
Source organism: Chelmon rostratus (assembly GCF_017976325.1). NCBI lineage: Eukaryota > Metazoa > Chordata > Actinopteri > Chaetodontiformes > Chaetodontidae > Chelmon > Chelmon rostratus. The sequence continues at coordinate 28,761,750 of NC_055661.1, forward strand.
CCAGGGAGCAGCAGCCTCCGTGGTTCTTGACGACAGCAGCGCGCTCATATCATCCGGCGAGCGCTTCATTTCCTCAAATCCAGAGAGCGTAAAAGGTGGTGTTTTTCTGAAAAGGGCCGTGACAAGCAGCTGCTCTGCCATTAGACACCGGCAGCGGAGAGACACAAAGAAAATGAGCAAGGTATTAGAGAGGATGGAGGTGAGAGAAACTCATCACGGGCTCGAAAGGCCGGGCTCCTGCTCTCCACAAAGGGCCAATCGTTGTCAATTACTGCAGTGAGCAAGTGAGAGACGGCGGGAGCGTGAGAAAAAGAGGACAGGGGGATTTCTGAACCACCGCTTAGTGCAATCGCTGTCACAGAGAGAGCGGCTTGATAAAAAGTGTCAGCGCCTGATAGCTGCGGGGTGAAATTGCCGTCATTAAACAGCCTCCGAGTGGCAGAGGAGGGAGGAATTTCTGTCTAAGTCCTTCTAAAAAGGTGCAACCTTCAGCATTCAAGTCGCAGCTCTTCGAACTCTGCTCACCTTCTTTCTTTCCTCCAACTACTGTTTTTTCCCTTTGCAGAACAGTGCCCAGCGAACTAAAAACTCTGTTTCAGAGGGAAATATGGTGCTTTTTATTTCACTTTATTTATCTAACAGCGATTAGATAGATAGATAGATATACTTTATTTATCCCAAGCTGGGAAATTGCAGCAATTGCGGCAATTGTAGTTACAGTTGCTTTGCAGATTCTGATATTCCGAACAAAATGTATGATCATCTTAGTGGCATTAACATATATTAAACTATCCAGAAAGTAAGGAGCTAAAACTAGCTCCACTTCAACATTAACGTATCAGTAATATTGATGCATTAATGTAATATTTGCGGCAACTAGGGGGCAGTGCAGCAAGCTGCAAACACATTTTCGCCTTTTAAAGCAGCCAGCTGACACAGAGCAACATGATGGTTTCATTGGCGGATGTTTGACAGTTCAGTATTCACTCTGCTTTTAGCTCTGGTTTGGTCTCCACCGTCTCCTGATGGAGCTTTCTGGCTCTTCGGCGGTGAGATGTGTCTGTCTGCTGTTTGCAGCTGGACAGGAAGTGAACAGTGGTCTGATCAGAGCTCGTTTCATGGAATCACTGACTCTGAATCAGACGGTAAATGAACAGGAAACGAGGATAAGAAGCTCCATCGAGATGCAGAGTGGACTGATTCCTCTCTGCGAACTCTTTCAAACTGCAAAAAGACATCTGATATGTTGTGATATAAAAATCTTTAAGGGCATTTTAAACTCTTCTCATAGTGTTTTTTACTGCTTTTTTACTTGTAGTGGCCTTCTAGAATTTTAATGTCAGTAATCAGCTGTTGGTGGTTGAGCTCTAGACGTTCCACCAACAGTTGAGAAGATTTAAATTTAATCCTCTAGCACATAAAATAAACTTTAAAAAAAATCACAGCTTTTCATAAAATAAAAGTGGAGCATTGTTTTTAGCTTCGTAAAGATGCATTTTGGCGTTTTTTGAAGAGGATGTTCTGCCGAGGAGAATTTTCTCAGCCCATAAACTCTGAAAATACATCATAAATCATAAAATACGAGGATAGATGTTCGCATTTGGTCCGTCATGAACTGCTGTGCAGCCGTGTTTCGCTTTTAAACACGAGCGTTTGGCCAGTTTTACTCGCTGAGGACCAATATTTTTAGATGTTATTTCCACATCTTTGATGCTGTCGTCATCCTGCAGCTCTCCTTTAAACTATTATTCCCACTTGTTCCCCTCTGAATGTTAAACACGTCCCTCCTCTGCTGCTGCACTCCTCTTCCTCCAGCTGGGTTTACTTATGTAACCTCTTCCCTCTCTCCGGTCTCTCTTCTCCCTGCAGCTCCTCTTCTTCTTCCTCTGCACACTCACACACAAACAAACACTTTGTTGTCGTCTTCGGTGACTAAAAGCTCGTCTCTGAATCTCGCGGCGGCGGCAGAAGCTTTCTCCAAAAAAAGAACTTGGCTGCAGAAGAAAAAGATCAAACGCAGAAACACTGGCTCACTCCTGCAGCACTGGCAAGACGAGGCAGCGAGGGAGGGGGAGGATTTTGGGGACATGAAACAGCAGGCAGAGGAGGGGGGTCCAGGCGTAGGACTGGTTTGAAAGTGTGTGTGTGTGCAGAGTTTTAAGCCTGCAGGAGAGAGAGGATGGCGGAGTGATTAGGATTGTAGTTTAAATTTAGAAATTTGGAGACGGGGAACCTGCCGCCCAGAGGATTTCTCTGCTTCTCTTATTGAAATCAGAACAGATAACTTTGAGAGGCGAGGGGGGGAGTGCAGCCAAATTCCTTCTTGTTTAATCGCAGCGGCAGCTATGCAGAGTGTTACTTACTTCCACAAATGCCTTCAGGGGAAGAGAGAGAGAGAGAGAGAGAGAGATGTGATTTAAGGGGATGAGGGCGAGCGATGTGCTTCTGCTGGAAGAAGAATGATAAAATCCTTTGAGGAATCACAAGTGGAAGAATTCAAAGAGAAACGGGGAGAAGCAGAGAAAAGATGATGCTGGTAATTCGCTGTGGGGATGCTGCTGTACATGGGAGGTGATCGAGCCCAATTATTCAGTGACCTAAATCTTAAAAGGCAACTCAGATTTTACTTTTCATGAGCTTGGCCTTGGCCTGCATCACAGACTTGGGCTGTGCAGTTCACCAGGCAGGCTGAGTCTAATGATAGAGTGTTTTTTCTTATATGTCGGAATAGTTAATTTTAACACAAGATACTTGTGCTCAATCAGAGGATTCATTCTCAGTGAAGAACCTTGGAGCCCTAATCTGCCTCTATACATGCCAAAGAGCAGTGACTCCTAACACGTCTCTGGGGGTCATCAGATGGATACCTCCCTTCAACGGTGTTTCGCCTACTTAGTCCCACTACACCTCCAGGAGGCTAGGCGGTGAACTCCGGCGTCCCAGAGTCAGCACCCCTAGTGCCAGTTCACACTGCACCTACACAATCCAAACAGCACCGCCACGTTCAACTGACCCAGGCCTGTTTAGGAGATGCTCCAGGTAGTGACCAGTACCGATGCTACCATTTAGCTAATGCTAATGCTAACTGCTAACTGCTAAGAAGAACAGAAGAAGACAATACAGTACCGTTGCTACCATTCAGCTAAGCTAATGCTAAATGCTACCCGCTAACTGCTAAGAAGAACAGAAGAAGACAATACAGTACCGTTGCTACCATTCAGCTAAGCTAATGCTAAATGCTAACTGCTAACTGCTAAGAACAACAGAAGAAGACAATACAGCTAGATTCACCTACCATTTAGCTAATGCTAAATGCTAACCACTAACTGCTAAGAAGAACAGAAGAAGACAGTACAGCTCGATTCACCTATACTGTTAATGTTAACTGCTAGACGCCAATGCTAACTGGTAAGATACTATCATACTACCACCGCTTTAGCTATTGTTAACTGCTACAATGCTAGCACAGGTCTAGATGCCACATGTAACTGCCAAGTGCCGCACAACCATCATCTACCCCTGCCTCTCACCAACTGCACCAATAAAAGCGGGGTGTGGGGATGCAGACCCTGGTTCGGGTATATGTCGGAATAGGGAGTGTAGAATCTGTGCTCGACTCACAGTAGAGATTGAAGGTGGTTTTAGCCGTGCTAGCGGATCTAGGGATGGCAGTACTGATCCAGACTGAAATATGTGCAGTGGGATGGACTGACATTCATGACGTTCATGTTCCCTTCAGGATGACTCGTCGTAATTTTTCATCCGATCGGAGTTTCAGCTTGTTTGATGCTTTTGTTTTTTTCACAAATCTGTAAAACTAATGGCGCTCCATCAGCCTGAGCTGCGCTTTGTGTGTTGTGCCATTTAGCAAATGTTAGCATGCTAACACACTAAACTATGCTGGTGACAGTGGTTAGCTTTACCTGCTAAACGCAGCGTGTGTGAATATTGTGAATGTTGGCAGTTAGCTCAAAGCATCATTGTGCATGAGCATTTTCTCACAGAGCAGCTAGCATGAGTGAAGACTCCCGGGGTTCCTACCAGTTCCCTCGATCGCGGAGGGATCTCTGAGGATACAAGACCAATGTTAGTGGAAGTCTTTTTCCAGACTGACACAAACACATAAACATGTTTTTATTGGAATCTGTTAGCGCATCGAAGCTGCAGCTGATTGGAAGCTGCATCACTGAAGTGATGCTTTTCCTCCAACTTTATGCAAAAGCTAATTCACTGGAGTTCTCCATACATCGTCCAAAACAAAATCAAACCAATAAATGTTGACACCGTAGGAAAAGCGCGATCGCACCTCTCCGTCCTCCCTCCTCTGTTGCATGCATCCTAATCTCACCTTTCATGTTAATCCCATTGTTCTTTTGCTAATCTTTATCTTGTTGAAGTGTTGACACCTTGTCGCACGCAAGGACTCGTGGCGTCCCTCACACCAAGGCCTGCATCATTTCTTCACCAGGGCTCTGAGGCACCTTTCACTAGTGAAACAGTGGTGGGTGTAAACCACAGAGTTTAAAATAAAATGCAAAAATATGACAGTATGAATAAAGAGAGTCATTAAAATATGACTCATTTGCTCATTGTAGGCTCTTCAGCTTGACTGTGACTGTGACAAGTGTTAGCTTTTATAAATGTGATGTCCTCAGTTTCTACAAACGCTGTCGTCCTCAGGGTCTGACACACACATAGTAATCAGAGTACATTCAGGGTCACAATCGGGAGTCCAGGAATTCATTTGTGTTCATGTTAGATATTAAAAGCTGAACACCAGATGAAATCGTGTTTTTCTAGTAATGATGAAGCTGCTGGAACTTGACGCCTGCGTCAGTCCGTCGCGGATCTGATGGCGTTAACATCGCTCGCACGCACTGACACATCGCCTTAGATTAGCAACTCCCATCTGTCTATTGCGATAGTGAGGTATTAGCGCTGAGCTAAATCTCTGAAAATCCTGCTTTATCACACTTGTGCATCCCACATTATCCTCCCCGAGACGCACACACACACACACACAAACACACACACTCACACTCTGCAGCAGGTCAGAGGTTTGTATCTGTAATACCTGTAATAATACTTTTAATAATAATAAATTCAGTCAGAGCAACAACAACAGTCGTGTCAGGCGTTTGAACGGAAAGCTGCTCATTCACTAATTATTCACTTTGACACGTCTTCCTGCAGCCTGACAGGGAAGGAAGGATCACGTCCCCACGTCTCACTAAAATATGATCAAAGTCAAAAACAGGCAACATTAGCGATAAATGAATCATCTGACATGATCGCACATAAAAAAAAGTGAAAACTTTTCCAAAACAAGACACATCTGAGACACACACACTCACACACACACACACAGAGCGAAGTTAACCTGTTACCGTCCTCCTCACTGGTGTTCATGCAGCTCAGCCTCCTGCTCTTGCATTTTTAATTGGATCAATGATTGGATTGATGAGCGGAAGCTCTATTTATAAAAGCTGCTGATGCAGGTCATCGGCGACACCGACGCATCCCACAATCCCGCACTGCGTGAGTTTATTAATCGGTGCGTGCAGTTTTGCACACGAGCTGCCAAACCGTGCGCTCAGATTGCACCATTAGTATTTTTAACACCGCGTCGGGCTCTGGAGAAAGCTAAACGCTCGTTAGCTGGCTGCCTTTAGTCGGCTCATTAGCATGTTAGCTTGACTTCTGTCTTCCTTGTTGTCTCTAAAAGAGGCTTCATCATTAGCATTCAGCCTTGAGACAATAGTGACCTGCATCTTCATTTTATTCCGCTGTGCTTTTCTGACATGTATTGAAATGTGATGGTGTTCACGGGGGAGATGCGCAGCGCGGGGGCTTAGTGGAACTTATCAATATGCAAAGTGTGGGTGTTTTTTTATTTTTTAATTTTGGACGGGCAGCAGTGTCGCCTGAGAGCTTATCAATCTGTCAGCGCGTGTCATGTGTTTCTGTATTTGCATTCGGAGCATTTCTTAACAGATAAGTAATGAAGTCTGAGTTATTATTGGTTTATCTCAGGCAGCGACACCTGTCTGACACACACACACGCACACACACACACACACACGCGCCGCATGTTTAAACAGAGGATGGAGCATGAATGTCAAACTCATGTTAAGCGTTTGCTGAAAAATGCCTCCTGAAATTGTGTGTTTGGTCCGGTGCTGTGTGCCGCCCACATTACATATATGTGTGTGTGTGTGAGTGTGTTTGAATGTGTGCGTGTGTGTGTTTCTGTGTATCTATGTAATATGTATGTAAATAAGGTACAGCACTGGCCATGGACACACACATTAATTGCCAAGACGTCCGACAGCGTGTGGAGTCCCTGCGGGTTTGATGTCAAGGAAGGTGTGTGTGTGTGCGTGTGTGTGCGTGTGTGTGCGTGTGTGTGCGTGTGTGTGTGTGTGTTATCACTTCAGGCCTGTTACTTGTCCACATATAAATGACTTTACCTTTTGCCCTGTCCTTTTCCCTCCTCCTCTTCCTCGTATTTTTCATTTTTATCCAGTTTTTATTACTCCTGCTTTGTCCCACTCTTCCTCTACTCCTCTTTTTGTTTACTCCTCCTCCTCTCCTTCTGCTCGACTTTTATCTCCTCTAATCATATCTGCTTCCTCACCTCTCCTCTCCCACAATAAGACGATTCAGCTGAACAACAGAGGGAATAAAAGACAAAGAAATCTTCATATAACATTTAAACAAAGACAAATAAACTGATAAACTGACATTTTTCTCCCCCTCTCCCCCCTTTTCTCCCTCCCTCCTCCTCGGATCACTGTATTCCAGCACTAAATGTTTTAATTACAGGTTGCATACTCTGCATACAGGAGAAGTAATAATGATAATGAGACATTTAGAATCTATTTGCATACGAGGTTTCATTCATTAGAGGCCAAATACATGATTACTGTGCTAGCCGGGCACAGCTAAAGCCCCTTTGTGTTGCCCGGAGCTGAATTTCCTGTAATAGGAAACTACATTATTGCTAAGCGGTGTTCTTTAATAAAATCATGGTGATATTTGAAAAACCCAGAAGGCTGTTCAACAACACAAAGAGTTAATTCAAAGGTTTTTTTCTGACCAGCTGGTTAAAATAATACGATAAAAAGCATCATCTGTCAGTATGAATCTTGCTTTAAATACTTTTTATACACAATAAAGCTTTTTTGTGCAAAAATTAGCAAGTAGTTTTATCAGTTCAGCCACTTTCTTTGTTTGGGTGGTGAAAATATTCACAATTCACCAAAAAAAAAAAAACGCATTAAAACAACCTCGAGCGTCCCTCAAACATCGTCAGAGGGATTTATCTTCCAGAAAAACAGATTCTTCACTCTGTAAATGTAACGATAACACGCGAACTAATCCTCGCCGAGGTGACACTGAAGGATGACGTCCCTCCGACAGGTCTGGACATTATTCTGCCAAACTAGATGATGAAGGAAGTGCAGGACTGTTGATGTATGCACATATTTCTGAGGCTTTTTTACGAAAACATTCAGGGTTCGGAGCTGTTTGGGGGGTTTTTGCGTCGACGGAGACCCCCCCGCTGAGAGAGGAGATCTCGGCTGGAGAAGCGAGCCTACAGATATTTGACTCCACAGAAACACACATGTGTGCACATGCAGCAGCTCGCGATGTTCACGCTCACATTTCCATAGGCATCGTTTCCAAAACACACACACACAGCGAGCGCGTTCAGTCCGCAGAGACAGACTGTTTGTTTTGTGCTTCCATCCCATATGTCCAGAATATATAAAAGAAAAGCACATAAACATTCAGCTCAAACTTACACGCTGATTGAAGTGAGTTGAATTCATAATTTAAGCACTCGGCTGAGGGTGATTGTACGGTCACTGTTATTTATTCTGTTTTTCATATTTTATTAATGATTTAGTCTTTAAAACTAGTGTCCATTATGTGCTTAACATATTTAATTTGTGGTATGAAACCTGTAAATACTGGAAAAACCCACAATAATAATGCTGAAACCAACTTTCAAAGAGAATATTCAGTGTTATTATAATGAATATTGTCTGTTTGTTCTGTCGATCAACTCATCAAATGTCTGAGTTATTGGTTCAACAGTTACTTTACTTCATACTGATAAGATAAGATAAGACTTTATTGATACCATTCACCTGTTAGAGCAGCAGAATAAAATGTGTGTGATGTAAAAAACAGAACAATTAGAACAAATAGACGTAGCTGCATTGCAGGAGATAACTGAAATCAGCCTTTAATGGAATCACCCCAAATAAACATTTCTCTTTGTCAGCGTCTGCGACACAGTTTTCCTCAAATTAGCAAAGCAGTCACACAGCGGCTGCGGGAAGCGGCACGCAGGACTCACAGTGGAAGCGTTGTAAAGGGGGGGTGTTCGAAGGCGTCTCGGAGCGCAGTCTCTACCTGAGGGTGTCACTCAAGCGGCCTCTTAAATATTCCAAACAGCTGCTTTTATTACGGCGCCGCTGCATACCTGATAACACTAATTGCATCCAGCGAAGACAAACACACCCACCCTCACCCTGTCCTCCAACTCAGTGCGTTCACACACACACACACACACACACACACACACACTCCCTCTCAGCATTCAGTGACAGCTCAGACGATTGCTGCTCTGGTGCTAATTCCTTATCTCTGCCTCCAAGCCAAACTCACTCGCTCTGATCTTTTTTTTCTCATTAATGCCACTTAACTCCGGCTCTTCCTCCACCGACACCACCTCCTCCCTCGCCCACCTGCTCTTTACCTTTCCATCCACCTGCGTGTACCCAGCTAAATGGGAATTCACCTTCATCGTGCTCTGCTCCTCCTTCCTCTTCCTGACTCCTCGGACACCCGGTTGGACAGTTATTAACATGTGGCTCATCTGCGTCTTGGCTGTTAGAGCCATATTATTCATTTATTACTGAGTCTTGTCTGAGTAGCGTATAATAGCAGTATTTCAGAATTTCATACATTTTCTTGTCATTCAAAATGTTTCGTAATAGATATACAATAGAAGAAATGGCATTAGGTTAAGAATAGAATTACTATTGGACTTATTGTGCTCAATCATTTCATCTGCCATTGATTAGTATCTCTGAAGTCTTATCTGTGCTCCATTAGCATATCCTGCTATTTGAAGATGGTTGTCCAATCAGTCACACGCTAATAAATGAGTCAAAGAAACGGCAAAAACTGGTGAAACGGAAAAGAATCAGAAGACAGAATCAACTTAATGAGGTAAAATGAGATTAGCTGACACAGTGAAATGCTAAACATTAGCATCTTGGCTATGATTAGATCAGATCTGAGTTCTGCTTTGGTCCATGTGTAACCGGTGGATTATCGTCGTGTGCGTTGTGTTATGCAGAGAACCAGACCTGGATGCATTTGGAGGTGCTCTCCATTTATTTCTGACAATAAAAGTGAAATAACAAAAGATCCTCCGGTCAATCATCAATATACGTGAGCCCCTACACAAATCAAAGAACACGGGAATGTGTTAGCATGCCACAGCAAAGTTTTAGTTAGCGAGTAAATGAAAAAAAAGTGCTGCATACCTCTCCCACGAAGTACAGAAACAAAAGGCGGGAGGCCTATAGAGGGGGGACCCACAAAAAACAAACGTAGGGGTACACAGACTCAAAGTCTCAGACGCTCCACAGTGACTCTGGAGGCCTAACATGTCAGGTGAGGTTAAAACTAGTTACAGTGTTTGTGTAATTATAACATTTTATAACATTATATATATATATATATATATATATATATATATATATGCGCAGTATGAGTCTGTTACACTGCTGTACAATTGACCCTGTTACACATGTAAACCTGGATGTCTCCTGGTCTTGGTTTTCCGAAGCCTGAATTTGCTGCCTGGAGGACTTATATATACATATTTATATATATTAACGTGCAAATTATCATATCATATTATCATATGAAAGATATGATATGTACATGGAACATGAGACATTTTGTACAGAATTCTCCTGGTTTCTGGTTTCTGATGACTTTTAACTGTCACTTTCAGTAAATCTGTCATTTCAGTGCTGATTCAGTTCAGTTTCTGGCTGTTCGTTCTCTTCTGGATCCGTCGTTTTCAGTTCACTTTGCATTTTTCTGTGTTTGTCCTGGTTAAAATTCTTCTTCTACAGTCAGTACAGTAACAGTTATTTAGCTTGAGTCTTGATGCGAGGTGTCTTATATCTCAGATTATGGTTGAAAACCCTCAGAAACGTGTTTCCGATGAAAGAATCGAGGTTGACCCCCAGCTTGTACCGACAAAAACTTTCCCACCTCCAACACTTTGACCTCGCTTTGCAACAACGTCCTCTGACTCGGAAAGGTCTGGAACTCCCAAAAGGTTCTCACAAGGGTAGACAACTGACATCCTCCCACACATGTGCACACACACACACACACACATATACGAGGTGACCCCCCCCCCCTCACCTGCCTCCACCTCCTCCTGGCCTCCTTATCTCTGTCTCAGAATAGATGGTCCCTTTTCTCTGGGAGTTCATCCATTTTTCATGCCGCTCGCCTCCCGACTCCTCGCCTGCCGCTGTCACACATGTAGCCCCCAACACCGCGGCCGTCCGCCATAAATGTTTGATGTCCGAGGTCTTCTGCCTCTGAAAACACACACACACACACACACACGTCCTCACTGTCTGTATGCCTTAGAGACAAAGAGGTGGTCACACAAGGTTTGTGTCGGTATCTGTGTGTGTGTGTGTGTGTGTGTGAGACAGAGAGTGTAGGCTTTGTAATATATTGTCAGGTAATCAATACTGTGACTCGATGCCTTGTAGAACTGTAGAATTGTTACATGATGTCATGCTACAGTGATGACGGTGTTCAGTAAAATGATGCCGTTTTTTTAAAGCTCCAATAATCAATATCTTTGATCGTACCTGCGGATCAAACGGCCGTGAGTGCGACGGATTTTAGCCTCTTTGAGGTTTTTGTTTCAGACGTGACTGATGGGTCGACCTGATGGTCGCGGTTGCTAGGAGATTTAGAGTTTGTCATATTGATCAGATACTGTTTGACCCTGATTCTTCGCAGACGACGTCTCCTTTTATTCCAACACCCGAAAAATGACTTTTTTAAGCTTTTTTTTTAAACACTGCTGTGAAAACATCTGTTTCTCAGACATGATATGATCCCTACTTAGAGTTCTACGCAGAATAAAGGTCCTGTTCCACTCAGACCGGCACAGATTTGTTATTTCAGGGAAATCAGCTTCTTCAACGCTTTGATTGGCTTGATGTTTCTTTAATTAGGGAAACAGCCGTGAATCATCAACAGAGCAGCAGAACTAAATGCAGTAAAAGCTGCGACTGTGCTGCGATTCAGAGGTTTGGATCCAGGCTGTGGTCAGCGTCAGGTGGAGTTTTGGTGGAGAACACTGTCATCTAAGTCTTTGCTGATTGGTCGTAGTTATCTGACTAAGTCTCTGAGGAGGACATGTGGGATGAATGCTGTGATGTGTCTGCTCTCCGTCCCGTGGCGTTGTGTTAACCTCGTGCCTCGCCTGTTCCTCGCCACACGTCGCTCGCTCTCTCGTTTACTCGCTCGCCCGCTCGCCGCTTTATGTCACTTGACCTTCAGCTCTTTCTCACACGGAGACAAGGACACTTCAGCGAGTGTGGAAGAGCTGCGTATGAGTGCAGTAAAACTGTTAGAGGCCAACAGCAGCGTGAAAAATGATCTCACTACCACATGGGAAACTTGTTTTTACGCATCATTTAGGAAACGTCCATGTACATTTAGGAGTATTTCTTGGGAGTGAGTACATTTGTTATATTTTTAAAATACTGTCCATAAAGGGAAGGAAAGGAGGAAGCTGGTTATTTCCCACTTCTGACGTAGCTGAAGCCATAGCAGCATCTTCGCTAACCTCTTCAGGAGCCACCTCGTAGCTGATTGGTCCGAATGAGCACGTAACTGGAAGCCTGGCTGGCTCGATCCTCGGCTCGCGCCGCTTTGTGTAATCGTGTAAATCCATCTGAGGTCAGATCTAAAGAGACAAACCAAAGCAGGAGACACCAAAACACAGATTTTGATCTAAATCCAACAGATATATTTATGTATTTCACCTCTTTACTGCACACGCATGCATGCATCAGTGTGTGCGTTATTGCTGCCACACACACTGAACTGAACCGTGCATGTGTGTTTGTGACACGCATGCACGGTGGACAGTGACCTCAGCAATGCAGAAGATGCCCTCCATCAGAGCAGCGTATGTATCACAAGACTTCCTGTGGCCCTGTGTGTGTGTGCGTGTGTGTGTGTGTGTGTGTGTGTGTGTGTGTGTGTGTGTGTGTGTGTGTGTGTGTGTGTGTGTGTGTGCATGCACAGGGTGGTCAGGGCCCCAGAGGTGCTCGGGGTTAATGGATGGAGCCTCGTACCTCCCGCTGACAGCAGGTTAATAACCAGAGAAACACACACAGGCAGGTGGGGAGGGTGAAGGAGAGTGAGACACATCGGTTACTGAAGGGGGGGGAGAGAGAGAGAAAGAGACTCTTTGTATGCTGTCACTTCTTCTGCTGCTTCTCTTTCTGCCTCGATCACCTCACCATCATCATCATCATCATCATCATGTGGATCCCGCACTTCCTAACAACATGTCAGCAGCCAGGACGCCCTTCAGTACTTGTACTTGTACTCACATGTACTGCAGTAACATGTACGTTTCACACACAAACATCGTACGCTGTATTTGTCTGAAGTTGCTTTCAGGACTCAGATTTTACGTTCAACATGAGGCGAGAAGTAAAAATGTAAAAATGTCTCTGAGAAATGTCATTTAGCTAATTACAATTAACTCCTGTAGAACAGAGGTTCCCAACCTGAGGTTCAGGACCCCCACGTGGGGTTGCGAGGTGACCACCCCCCCCATCAAAAGAAGGAAAAACTTGTCCAATTATTGCTGCTCTGTGTAAAATACTGTAAAATATGAACGTACTGTATAAACACGTATTCCTGATAACAATGGAGTGAAGATTACAGGGTTTTTATTTCGTTTCCACTGTGATGATGTTACTTTTACTTTGGAAATGACCTTAAAGGATCAAACTGGAGTTTTAAAAGATTCCTAAAAAACACAAAAGATTCTCAAACACGTTGAGACAGGAGCAACTAAAGACTGGGAAAGATGTGGAACGCTCCAAAAACACCTGTTTGGATCATTCCACAGGTAAACAGGTTGATTGGTAACAGGTGAGAGCATCATGATTGAAAGGCTCAGTGGTTCACAGCGAGGATGGAGCGACATGATTGGATAAAGAGATTAATACCTGGACTCAGGAACACTTCAGGAAACTGATGTCAGGAAACACAGTTTAATTATTGATGACTGATTCTGGTTTATTGATGTTTTACAGACTTCAAACTGTTCTGGAATCAGGGTTGTTCCTGGTTTTTAAGCTCAGATCTGCTGTTTGCTTCCAGTATTTTCTGCGCAGTAGTTCTCTGTGAGTATTTCTTCTTGTAAAACACTATAAATACTAAAATATCAATGTGTGGAAATGCATTTTACATAAAAAGTAATGAAAAATGTCCCTATAATGATAATGTCACTTTAGCAGGCATGAAAGCAGACTTGCAGATTCTGCCCACTGTGTTTCATATCTTTGAGAAATAAATGGAGTGAAATGAGTTTGAGGATATGTAGAAACAACAGATTTAAAATCCTGGAACAGCAGCGTGCTGTGACGTGATTGGCTGTAATGTAACAGTTAGCAGAGCCTTTAAGCAGGTGTTCATTCAGTGAGGCAGAGCAGAAACCTGACCAGCGAAGGCAACAGGACAGGTGAAATATCAGCGCTGTGAAGCTCCAGGTGCGAGTGTGAAGTGGCTGCCTGACAGCACGTGTGTGTTCAGCAAAATGTGCGTATGTAAATACAGCCAACACACACACACACACACACACACACACACACACACGCAGTGAGAGTATTAGGAGAAAACACTGAGAGTACGAGACCTCTGAAGTGAATCAAAAGCTGCAGAGTTGAATGAACGCCGGCGGATCAGCGCTAATGGTTTTAATAGTCCAACATCACCCCATTAAGACACACACACACACACACACACACACACACACACACACACGGCAGGACAGACGTTTCAAGGTTGTGCTGCGAGCTGCTTCTCCCTCTGCCTTTTTTTCTCTCTTCCACTGAGATGTCTTTTCCACTAGGTCAGCATTAAAATCAGGTCTTAAGGAAAGTGACATTAGCGATGATAAATGAGTTACATGTTTCATTAATCACCCAGCTGAAAGGTGTGCAGAGAGGGAGAAAGAGGCGGCGAGAGGGACGAACGTGGGAGAGACGGAGCGCTCTCGTGCTCCTTCGGCCTCTCTTTGTTTGTCGAGGCGAGCGGCGGCTGATTTACGCTCGCCGGACGTAAAACGAACGCGTCAGAAAAACCTGCAATCAAAGTGACAAAGTCAAACAGATGCGGAGCTCCCGGGGAATAATTGCTTTCAATCAGAAATTCCATTTTGTCGTCGGTTGAAAAGACTCGGCAGTAATTATGTGAGCTGAATGCTCTCAGCGTGGACAAGTTGAGCCAATTAGCGAGCCGGGAAGTCATTTCAGCAGCAAACAGCTCCGTTTGAACCCTGCCGTGTTTGCACGGTGACGCGAGGAAAAATCCCGCCGCCGGCCGTCTTTGATGCAATGAGAACGCGTTGTGTTTAACGCGAACCTCACAGATCCTTCACAAAACGCTCAGAGTGCAGTGAGCAGTAAGAGCTTGATGTCGTTATGACGACGGTTGCTGCGGGTACAACGTCTTGTACATGTCAGTGTCCAAAGGTTGTTCAGGTGTTCAGACCAAAAGTTTAAAAAGTGTCTGCTGTCAGATGTCTCTCACTTCCTCTGATTCCACAGAGCGAGTCAGCACGACACATTTTAAGGTCATTGCTGCCTGTTAGCCAGACAAAGGAAGCAGGTTTAACGGGTGAAGAAATACACAGTATTTATGTGCCGCCGGTCGCTGTGTCCTTATTGACTGTATCCACTGAGCTGGAGAAATACAGGATTAACGTTTATCTCTTTAGAAGATGTCTGGATGTTATCAGATGCATCAGAAATATATTTTCCTTCGACTTTGCGTTGCAGGTCTTAGTGCCGGTCTGATTCCATCAAAATCCAAATGTGAAATGAGAAAATCTGTTTTTACGGTAAACAGCCGCCTATCAAAGCTGCACTTTATCAGTCCAGGTTTCCTCCTATGACTCAATGATTTTTAGCCCTGCTTAGAGGGGCGGCTCTGTCGGGATCTGTCTGTCTTGGCTGGTCCAGACTGGACCTGGACCACCTCGACAGCTATTGGATGGATTGCTATGAAATTTGGTCCTGACATTCATCTTCTTCATCCTCATCTTCTCTCCTCGACTGTTACCATCAATACTCAAATATATCATCAAATATCTGCAAAACTAATCACATTCGTCACATAAAACGTGTGCATGCAAACATGCTAAGCGGGCATGACACATGCATGCTAGCATGTTGACATTAGCCTTTAGCTGAAGCACCGCTTGCAGAGCTGCTAGCATGGCTGTAGACTTATTTTCCAGTTAAAACAGATACCACGACACACTGCAGTGCACCTGGCGCATGCTGTGGAGACGTTTCTTTAAATGTGCTTTATGATCTACAGAATGCTGAGCAGGTTATTTTAAAGATGCATGTTCTTTTTCTCCACAAGGGGGCAGAAATGTTCCAGACACAGAACTAACCTGCCGAAGTGTCGTGAAATAATTACACATGACTTCGCTGTCTGTCGTTCTGTGATGGACAACCTGATGTTTAATAGAAGTCATGATAGAGTCAAACATCAACCAGCAACCAAAACTAGACAAGGATCCGAAATGAAGCGAAAAGCTGCGTAAACCTGCAGGCACGCAGTCATTTTATTCAATTTCAGCATCAAAGATAGAGATTTATGCAGGTTTAAGTGCCGTCACTGAAGCATCCGCATGTTCTCTGAGTCCAGCTCTCCCGCCGAGCGTTTTGAGATGGACACCATTAAGATTATTATTTAGATACAACACGTGGTGGGATGGCATCTCCCTCAGCTCAGGAAGGAGCACCACCTCCTCCAGCAGCAGCACAGCACTGCGCTCCACCCTTTGTTCTTATCGCCTCCCACACAGTCACGTACAGTCACACTGAGCAGCTCATATCTGTGCAGCTGCCATTAAATGAGCTTTCTGTCCTCTATTCGTTCCTTCTTTATCTTCCTTGACTTGTTTTTCTTTGTTTTCGTCTGTATTTTCTTTGTCTTCCTGTCTTTTGCTTTCAAACTATTTATCCATTCGTTTTTGTATTTCTGCTTTTGTTCATTCGTATCTCCTTCCTTTTCCGTCATTTCTCTTTCTTTCTCGTCTTTCTTTCTTTGACTCCTCTTTTGTGACGACCACAGACACAACCAGGCCTTTCTTCTCCTCTCTAGAGGAAGTTTTGGCTCTGGTTATCTGACAGAGAGCAGGTGGCTGTAACCTGTCGAAGGCAGCCTGTAACCATCTCCACCGGAGCGAGGTGGGGAGCGATGAGAGGGGCTGAACGCTGGGAGAACTGGGAAAACTGGGAGGGAAGGAGGAGAAGAAGGAGCAGACAAAGAGAGGAGGAGGAGGGAACGGGAGCTAAAGAGGAGCCATAGCAGCAGCCTCTTAGTCTTATCTTAATTATAAACACGATGACCCAGCTGTGCTGCTCGCCATGCGGCGGCCGTCTGACGGTGGCCACTGACAGACACACATTTGTCCGCACAGACCTAATAAACCTGTCTGACTCCCCTAATCAGCTCATTTTCCCTGGGTGGACTGTGTGTGTGTGTGTGTGTGTGTGTGTGTGTGTGTGTGTGTGTGTGTGTGTGTGTGTGTGTGCTCGCTCTGTCCCGTGAGACCAGGTGAGCAGCGAGGATGAGAGATGATGCTTTAATTGCTTTTTCCTCATTCCTCCAGCTCTCCCTCATTCCATCCCTCAGTGTCTGTTGTCTCAGCAAGCAAGGCAGTGTAACACACGCACACACACACGCACACACACACGCACACACACACCGGTGCTGCAGCAGCAGAGGACTTCAGTGATTTCATGCATGTTGTGGTCAAGTCTTTTTTTTTTCTCATTTATACGCTGGATATTTACTGACATTGAATTACTCTAATTTACCAATAATCAGCTAGTTGATAAAAAAATCTAAAAGTAATCAAATCAAATGTTGCAGTTTATCATGTTTTTGTCTCAAACGCTGTTTTCTCACTTCAGTGTAAATTGTAAATGTGTTTTTTGACAAAACAAACAATTTGAAGGTGTTTTTTTGACAAATTTTATGAGCTAAATGAAGAAAAAATAGAAAAAATATTGACATTTCATTATTATGAATTATAAAATGATTACTATATAGCTTCTATTACGACGAACCAATCGTTGGCTACAGGTGTGCTCAGATGTGTGCCAGTCTGAAGCTTTGATGATCATTGCTGAGCGAATACTGATCGAGCTGTTGAAGCAGACGAAGATGCGGCGCCATCGTCTTCGGTCGAGCACACAGAGTCTCTGACATCGTGTCTCTCCCCTCTGCCTGTTTACACTGTTCAGGAAATAAAGACGGAAACTGAGCCGTGTGCGAAAAGTGATGAGTAAACAAGTGAAGAGTCTGTCGCCACACGGATTATAAAATAAACAGTATTTACAACCAAAGTGCTTAAAGCAGCAGCATCTGAGGAATAATCGAGGCTCAGCTCAGGGTTCATGTTTAACTTTAGGCTCGACTTTACGTTTAGCGGTTAATGCTGCGGGTAGCCGTGCCAACAGGATGTAAACACCTTCACGTCTCGGCAGGGCGGTGCTTCAGGGCTCAGGCTGTCCCTCAGTTAAACTGCCCCACAGAGAAGAACAACACGCTTGATTGGCAGCAGAATCGACCAATGGAAGGCCGTAAACTGCTTCTGTGGTTCAAGCTCCGCTGTCAGAAGTTTAAAGTTCACATTCAGCTGATAAATAATCCAGGATTTTAAAGGTGACAGAACGTACACAGAGGATTTATCTGGCATTGTGTGCTCCGCTGAAGTTCACTATCTCCCCTTTGACTGGACGCGAAGCCAAGAAAGACGGGATTAGGGCCTGACTTTATCCCTTCAGAAGAAGTGTGAATGTCATCGGCTGCATCTGAAATGTGTTTCCAGAGAATCCTTTCATTTTTACGGTCGGCTTGGCTCCTTCGAAGGACGGTCTCTGCCTCCCAAATCACTTCTAAACGGCTCCCTCGTTAAGCCGACATATTGCTCCCATTCCCAGGCAGAGCCATTTCAATTAGCTAATGAGAGCCGGGGAGCCGGGAGGGAGGACGCCCGGCTCTCCTCTGATCCTCAAGGTTAGAGCTGGACGGAGGGAGACGGAGCACTCGGCCTAATCTTCACCGCCGAGGTAATTACATTCAGCCGCCGCTGCAGGAGAGAAATCAGCTGGTGAGCTGCTGGGAAAGAGAGAGAGCTGCTGGAGAGGTTCACCACGAGCGACGTTTTCAGAGCTCACCTCGAAAGTCTGCAGTGTTCGCTGTCAGACGTGCTCAAAACACACACACACACACACGCACTGTTTCCTCACAGCGTTCAGCATCCAAACTGACTGATGTCGACATCCGCAGGAAGGTTTTCAAGATGTTCGGTTTCCTGCAGCGACGACAGAAAGCGACTGAGGAGCGACATGAGACACGTGTCCATGTTTGTAGATGAGAGGGAGACATTAGCGAGAAGAGGAAGATTCACAGTCTGCGGCTGCTCGCCAGCGCCACCGCTGGCCAAAGATGACCAGCGATGGAAAGCTGTCGACAGCGGAGCGAGAGGAGGTTTCTCCCTTTAACTGAAAGAGCTGAAGACAATAAAACTTCAGCTGGACTTTAAAAAAAAAAACGCTTTAAAGAGCCAATAAAATAAAATAAAACATGAATCAATCAGACTTCTTGCCAGGAAACGTCTGAGGAAGCTTCTGGAACATTTCAGGGCGTTAAAATAAAGCATCTCTCTGACGTGCAGGAAAAAGCCAAAGAAGCTCGTCAATGTTGATTTATGACAAATCGTTATCGGACACAGAGAACAGCCAATCAGACGCAAGGATTTTTGTGTTATGTTGGCTTTTCAGTGATGCTGTACGCAGTATGAAGTGTTTTTGACGTCCTGTCACATTTTTAAGGGATTCTTTAATGTTTTAATGTGTTATTTTTCTGCAGCTCATCACTTTAATGGATAATGTTTGCAGCGAGATGTTCGGAGGGCTCTGTAGCCCTGATAAGTGCTCTCCGGTTGCACCGTGTCTCTGCGTGCATTTATGAATGTCTAATATAAGTAAATAATAAAATAACACAGCTCAGCCCGGATGACTCCATCTGTTAGTGCTGCTTCCCCACCGAGAGGACAATGAAGCTTTTCCTTCCACTACATCTTTCTATTTATCTCACTCGCAATTTAATGGCCCATTGGCCAGCGAGAGGAGGCCCCCGGAAAGATTAATCCACAGCTCAGCCTGGGGGAGATTCAGTCCGCAGGAAGCCTGCCGGGCCTCTTTAGCCGCGTGAGCTCGGAGAGAGCGAACACGGGAACGCGAAGCTGCGAGAAGCGGCGGCGGTGAGCGGGAAGGCGTAGTGAGCCGGATCTCCGTCAGCTGGGGAAGCGGTTTGTGGTTGTTGAAGTTTCACTGAAGTGTTTTAGGTCGATCTTGCCGGTAAACAGTGCTTTCATCCTGGGGAGTTTTGTGTTGTGCACGTTCACATGAACACAAAGCAGCATTCTATCAAAGCTGCTCACTTATTTCAGGTTCTCTCAACTATAAAACGTGAAAAAATGAATTTCACTGTTGGCAGGAAATGGAAAATGTGGATGTGAGGTGACAGATTGAGGCTGGGGTTGGGGCTGCCTCGCCAAGGACCAGATACTGACTGGATCAGGGTCAAATTATAATTCTTTGCCTAATTCTTAACTCTTAATAATATCACTTATATTCTTAAAAAATTCTGGAAAAAGAGTTGGAGTCCAGAAGAGTTGAGTCCAGGGAGCTTTATTCTCTTCACAGATCAAAAAGTCCAGGCAAGTCCTGCCAAACAATGCCCCAAATCTGTTCTGAACATCACCTTTTATACATTTGTCAGGGGGCTTGGCCATACAGTTTGGCCACATCCTTTTTATCAAGTTACATCTTTACACTGATTTTATTGGTGTTTTCACCGAGGGGGGTCTTCCCCTTTAATGCATAATGAATAATCTCTGACCTAATTTCTACTGGGATCTTAGGAACTTTCCAGAACACCACTTTGTACTTAACTCAGTAAGTTATCTCTATTCTAGTGTTTTTATTGGTGTCTAGCCAACTCTTAGGACATTTTTTAAAAAGATTTATATAACAGAACAGGCCAAGCAAAACAGAGATAGTACTAACTAAAACATACAAAGGACTCACTAAATAAACAGAGATGTGATTTCTTAAGTATACAGAGTTAAGAGTAAAGATAACATGTACAGAAATCCTCTTCATGTGCCTGTCTACCCCATGCCCCTGAGCACAGAGTGAACACAGGGTGGACCCTCAGATTGACACTACAGGGTCCTGAACCAGAGTGACGCTCAGCAGGAAAACCTCTCAGAAATACTCTTCAAATACGGTTAAATAACAGTGAGACATGAGAAATACTGCCAGTACTTGTGTTTGAGATACTTGTTTGTACCAAGAGAAGTATTGAGGTTTAACTCTGGATCCATCCTGGATCTAAGAGAATGAAAGGAGACCTCTCAGCAGGCGTC
Organism: Chelmon rostratus; assembly: GCF_017976325.1. Classification (NCBI taxonomy): domain Eukaryota; kingdom Metazoa; phylum Chordata; class Actinopteri; order Chaetodontiformes; family Chaetodontidae; genus Chelmon; species Chelmon rostratus. The sequence continues at coordinate 28,782,583 of NC_055661.1, forward strand.
TGGGTTCAACCTTTGCTCAGACATCCAGAAGGAGCCCAGAGGGAACCAGTGGAGGTGGTTCAGCATCTGATCCAGATGCCCCCTGGATGAATGGCCCCTCTGTACGGGGGGCACATTCAGCTCAGAGGAGACCCGGCGGCAGACCTCATCTTATTCCATCAGATAGGACATGATGCTACATAGAGGAGAAAAGCACTGAATCAGCTCTGCAGGCGTTTTCACAGCACAGCGAGTGAGCGGAAGAGCAAACTCCTCCAGGGATCAATAAAGAAGCACATTATTACCCCGACAGACCTGCGTGTTTATGGAAGTTGCATCAGCCACCTGCTGCTCTCTCTTTTATTTTCTGACTGCGCGTCAGGAAAACGTATCTGCGCTTCGAAACCGTGAATAAATTCAGGTGTGGCGGGTTTATGCTTCATTGCACCCCTGGGTGACGCGCTGCATGCGGGGATGGTGTCGTTTTCTGCAACACAAAGCTAACTTCACGGAAATACTCATGTGGTTGACAGATTCTGGCTGCACCCTTATCGCCATCTTACAGCGCAGGCGTGTATATTTAGAAACGTCTGCCTACACAGCTTCACACTTCTTCTGCAGCTTTTCTTCATATTAACGTACATTCTGTGTGTATGAATATTCATGTCTGTCGCGGTGACACAAACATCCTGCGCGGCGTCTTTGTTCTCACCTGGTCCCTCGCTGTCTGCCATCACCCCCCGTCTGCTGCAAATATTACAGATCTGGTCATTAAAGGTTTGAACTAACATTGTCGGAATTAATTAACGACGTTCACGTCATATTCTACTCAAAATGAAGCTGGAGCCCTTTTTGCTTCTGAGTTTTGCTTTTAGTCCCTTTTTCTCCAAAAACTGTTTATTTTTTAATAATTATTATTTAATATTCATATATCTTCACAGTGTTTGTATTAGACACTTTTGAAAAGTTGTATAAACTATGAATCAAAATATTAATCAGCAACAGTTTTGCTAATTGTTATTATTTGCTGATTTTCTTCGTCTTCGTCTCTTTTTTTGGTCCGACAAAACTATTTTTTTGTCTTGAATTCTGAACAATTAATCAATTAATCATGAAATCAATTTGCAGATGAATTGATTATGTAACTAATAAGCCACAGTCTGGATAACTTTAGCATCTAAAGCTACGAGCAGACAAGATTTAAACATTCTAGACGTAAACCGAATTCACCTTTTGCTTATAGAAACAATTCAGACAGAGAAAAACTGTGAATTCCTCTGAACGACAGAACTTCTGCAGTTTGTTGCGACATTAATCTTTAGTTTATTTACTTCGTGTTGTTTTGTTCTGTTGATCTTTTTGACTGTTTCTGTGCTGCAGCTTTTTCTAACTGCGTCAAGCTTCGGTTGTTCTTCTTCTCCGTGACCCTTCATCCCTGCGCAGACCCACTGTGTCTTCCTCACAGTTGCTTTAATGAATAATTCAACATTTGGCCAAGTTGAAAACCAGCAGCTCACACTGACACGAGCAGTTTTCTCTGCCTGCAGAGGAGAGCAGATCTAGTCCGAGGTGTGCGATTGTGTAGAGTCTCGTGTCACAAACCGAATGAAATTCACCTCCGCTGTACAAATGAAAGACAGCAGTTACTGTGTCTTTAATCTGTTATTCATGCGGAGAATGTGCTCGCTTATTAGCTTTGCATGTATTGTATATGTGTCTCTGTAATTGTGTTCATTTTTGTAGAGATTTGTCTTGTTTTTACCTCCATTAATGAGCTTTTCTCCAACACAAAGAACGACAGATCGCCTGAAGTGTTTCTGAAGCTCCCTGTGTGTGTGTGTGTATGTGTGTGTGTGTGTGTGTGTGTGTGTGTGTGTGAGAAAGACCAGCGCAGGCGCTCGTGCGTGGCAACATTTCTAGTCAAATATTCATGTGAGTCAGTGCTCACAGCTCTGTCACATGCAGCATTATATCAGCCCTCAGCGCTGCTGCTGTTTACCTCTCTGCAATTACTGTAGGAATATTATGGGACAGCTCACTATAGGGGATTATACACACTTCAATAGGCAGCTGACACTTAGGCTGTGAGTGTGTGTCTGCATGAGGAGGACGGCTTGGAGCTCGTGTGTTCTTTGCCATGTGCACGTTTTTTTATGTTTGTTTCGTATTCTGAGCTCCAAAAACTTTTCAAACCTCATCAGTGAGACGCACATTGAAGATGTCGACATGTTCCTCCAACACGCTCGGTGTCTTTTATTCCTTGAAGCAGTTTTAACTTGAAAACGTGTCCCCCCCTCCATCCACTCCGACCTCCTCCCTGCATGGACTTTGTCGACCACATCGCCTGACTTCCCGAAGGCTTTCTGGAGCCCTGAAGGCAAACTTCTCTTCTTGGTGCTGGTTTTCTGTTAGTGCTGCATTAGACCAAGCCAGCAAACAGCCCTCAGAACCCATCAGAACTGGTCTGGAACACCTGTCACAGGTACAAAGAAATGAACTACTGCAGTGAGAAACTGCATTATGGCCGCGTTAGCTCTGCAGCTTTCTGCTGGCTTGAATGTGCCAGAAATAAAGACAAGAGATGTCCTGAGCTGATCCTGAGAGTCTGCTCTGTGGCCAATCCCGGCACATTTTAATGGATTGTACTGACTGAAATACAGCCAATCAAAATCCAGTCCAGTCCTCCTCCTCGTCCTGCTGGTGTTGCAGCGCTGCTCCTCGTAACGACAGCCAGAATTAGCATTAGCTGCTAATGTGAAGCATTAATGCTCTGTACAAGTTGGTGTCTGTACTCAGCCAAATATTATTTATGAGGTAAAAGAAATTAAACTCGCTAAAGCACCTGTTCAACAGCGAGCGCACTGACTGGACTGAATCACCCCAACAGACTGATGGATTTTCTGATTGTGTCGCATTCTTCCAGTTAAACAAGATATTTTATTCTTAAATCAATTGTTTAAGCTGATCAGCTTTATTTAGATCGATGCAGCTTGAAGGTAAAGGTAAATATTCAGGTAAATATATTCAGAGATGCTCGATATTAAAAGACAAATGTCTGTTTCTATGTCCGGCACCTCAAGTGAGAACTTCCAACGACTGATTTGATCAACAATCAAAATGATAAAATAATGATTAATAAATGTGAAGTTTAAGATTTTGTTTTTTTCTGTGTATCAATGAATCAGTGCAGTAACACCTGCATGGCTGTCCTCACCTGTGTGTCTCTCATTTGATCCATCTTTCCCTCTATCATTGTCTTTTCCCAGGGATCTCTTCTTTGTTCCCTCTCCAGGTATCCATCATACGTTATACTCAGACTCGGCTCTGGAGTAACACCACATAAAAAGCCTGCACGGCGTATATAACCACAGTCTGACTGAGTGCGATCGTGCTGCTGCTTTGTGTGTCTGCGGAAGGGGAGTGAAAATGGTTAAAGGTCGACGGCCGCCGAGCTCATTTGTATTCATGAAAACAACGAGAATTTGCTGATGGGTATTTTCGAGAGCGGAAAAGTGTTGAGATATCGTTTCACTGTGTTTGTGTTTAGTTGTGAATCTGTTGTGCACTCATTAATGTATAATACAGACAAATGGTGCAGGAGCTGAGTGTGTATGATTGTGTATGCACGCACACACACACTCTGCAGTACACTGTGTGCTACAGAGGAATAATTTAATGGGAAGGTTGTGGTCTCTGCACCCGATCTGTGGCAATTACTGGATGGATGGATCGCTTTCTCCTTCTCTTTGTCCTCTCTGCATGTTCCATTAATGGCGGAAGAAATATTCAGATGTTTTACTTAAAGAATTAAACTTCATATGTCTTATTGTCACAGATCTGCTGACGAGACTAAAACAGCGTCCTCTTCGTTTGAATACAGACCCTCTGACGCCCCACCCTGCCTGTGGCTCTCAGTTCCGAACCTGTCGGAAATGAAAAGTATTTTCTATGAGAATACATAATGTGTGTCACGTCTCTTCTCTTGAATGCTCCTCCATGTTTTAAGATGAACCCGGCGAGGACAGTTTCATCAGTCCGTCAGTCAGCCGCTCACGCAGTCTGAAGCATCGGTGCTGTTGCTGTGGTTACCTGCAGGTGAATCTACCTTCAGCACACATTAAGAATAGTGGTTAAACTGTTGGGCTGAGGTGTGTTTGAGGTGACAAACAGTGACGGTTGGATGTGTCATATCGTTCATGGCTGGCTTTGGAAAAAAACACAACTGTTTCCACAACGACGCAAACATACACACCCGCTGGCCTGTGTTTCACCCTCGCTCTGGGCTCGGCCTCCTGGCTCTCGCTCCGGTTGGCTGTGACACTTTGTTCTAGTTTGTTCTTGCAGTTGTTGGCCAATAAAAAGAGAGAGGCATGATGGGAGTTTACCAGAGAAGGTGAGTTCAGCCAAAGGCAAAATCTTCGAGCAGAAATAAAGGCTGGGATTGGTTTGGATGCTGCGAAGGCTGCAGCACGTACAGGAACACTGACGGCTCTGCGTGTAGTATGAAATGTCACATGCACACACACACACAAATGCAAATGCATGGAGAGCGGCTGCATGCATACATACATGTAAATAGTATGTGCGACACACACACTCACATCATGCATGCACAAACACACACAGGCAGCCAGAGGTCAGCGTGACAGTCAGCTCCACGCTTCATGCAATGAATGCATCAGGATCCAAACACACACACACACACACACACACACACACGGATGGATCTGTGCTTTGTTGTCTTCTGTGTTCATTCCTGGTGTCTCTGTGGAGACCAGTTACAGCAGGACTTTTACAGAAGGTGAGAGCATGTTTGGAAACTATCAACGTTTTGAAATGTGCAGACGTTTCACGCTGTCAGGATGAAGATGGAGCTGCAGCCACGTTTTAGCTTCGGCCGAACTTTAGAACTTCTTCATCTTTTAAGATGCCGTAATCTGTGTTTTCTGTACAAACAGTGACTGAAATGATTGAGTGTGGCGTTAAAGATGTTGCTTGTTTATCACCTACTTTGCAGCTTTAGGACACTTTTAGCCTCTTTAGCTCTTTATTTTTACGTCACATTTCCTGTCTGGGTCAGGCCTTGTGCACATGTACATCTATGTATACTGATTTTTTTCCTCCACATTTGGCCTCTTGGTCACATGCACATGTTTCTAAAACTTCAAAACATTCTGTGTATCCGTGTGCTAGAAAGGTGTTCAATACATAACGGTGAAGAAATCGATGTCAGATAGGGAAAAATAACTATTTAGCAGCTATCCGCCAGAGAAACTAAGATCACCAGGCATGCTGAGAGTGTTCTTCTCTGGTCTCTGATCACAGATCGTTGATGTTGACTCTATCGCCACCTACTGGCCCGACATGCTTGTTCGAGTTAGTTCAGCTTTGTTTTGTGTACCGAAGTATTTTGTAAAACGACGTTTGTGTGTAACAGCAGCAGTGGTTTCATCTCTGGCTGTCCACCGCCCGCTCAGCAGCAAACGGCAGACAAAGTTAGTTTGCAGGGAGGAAAGTCTGCTGGATGATGAATGCGAACCTGTGGCATGTCCTCATGTGCACCGTTAATGATGTGTCGGGACCCCGTTGAGCAGGATGTCAGATTGTTGGGTAACATGATGCCAATGTGATGATGAGTAGCAGGAGGTTGGTGATCTGTCACAGGTGATAAACGAGAGGAAGGAGGAAGAGAAAAAAGTGGGGAGAGGATCAATTACAGGGGACAGTGGAGGGTCCTTGCCTGAAACAGAGGGGGTCAGACTTTCAGTCAGGTTTTAATCAAACCAACTACTGACTGGAAGGAGATTTCCTGCCTTAACTTTATTATTAGTGTTCTATAATTCTTCATTATATAATGAGCTCTGTGAAGTGCATGAAAAACACGTTGACATCAGATTGTTGCCGTGGAGAAGAGAAAGACAAAGATGCTCACAGCTCTTCTTCTAGTCTGGTGAGTTGATCTGAAAATCTAAAGCTGTAAATCTGAAGGCTGCAGGAATTCCGCCGTGACTTTCCAGCTTTCATGCATTAATAAACATTTTTCTCTCGGACGTCCTTGAAACACAGCAGGGAAGGAGTCTCAAAAACAGTCTGCGCTACAACACAGAAATAACCTGGACCAAAAAAATAGAAATGTGACAGAGCGGTTTTCTGTGATGGATTACTTCTGTCTGAAAGTTGATTTTCATAGCACACTGAACTGATCTGAGCGCAGTGGCTCCGGGAAGGAAAGTCCGTATGATTTGGAAAATGGTCGGCAGCCATTTAAATCACACCTGCCATGAAATCACTGACTGGGGTTTGTGCAGACGTTTTTCTGCTCAACAAATCCTCAAATAAACAAAACAGGTTGTTTGTCGATGCATCCCAGAATCATTCATACGTTTTCTGATCTGCCACCTCTGTTTTAGTTCAATTTTCTTCAACTACTTCGTTAAAGTTAGGCAGTTATTGTGGTCGTGGATTAAATAAACCAACGCTGACTATCGGTAGGAGTCAGTATGCCGTCAGACTCTTTAACGCCCTGCATGCTGACCCTCAAAAACTCAACCTAAAGCAATGTTCATGAGGAGCAGCTTTTTGTCCCATATGATGCACGAGTGCCTACAGGTGCCTACAGGTGGCAGTAACACGCCGAGACCTGCTGCAGTGCGCCAACAAAGGCAGTGGAAAAGAAGTCTGGAAGCCAGTCAACATGAAAACAGTGCAGGATTTAAAGTACTTAAAAATGAGCTTTGCAGATATTTTATGAGGAAGGAAACACTTTCAACACGACTGTTTGATGCACAATGAGTTTTGGTGAGTAACACTGAATGTGAACATTAAACACTTTAAACCAGTAGCTGCCTGGACCACATCAAAAACCGTGAGACTGGATTTAACAGTTGCTCAACAGTCACTTGGTGTAAAAATACGTGATGTTAAAAATGAGATTTAAATTTTCTTTAAGCTATTTTAATCTTTCCCATACGGCAGCTTTTGCATGAGTCTCTTTGATTTGTTTACAGCTGAAGGGGCTCCGTTCACACCTGCAGTGTTTTTCTGTTGTGTGGCCTGAGTAACTGCATCTGTCTGACGTTCTTTCCCTTTAATGCAGACTGATAGCTGCTATTTCTCTCCGCCAGAAGCTGCGAACAAAGACAAACAGCAGAAGTGATTTCCAAAGTCAGTTCATAGAAACAGAAATAAGCACGTGGATCAACGTATTTTCAGCGTGAAGGGGGGCTCATGTTAAGGCAGAGCTGGTGCTGTCAGCCTCGCAGACACATTTAATGTGCAGTTAAGATGTACACTGAGTGGCTACGCTAACACCGCGGTGCACGTGGTCACAAAGTAAGACAAATGACTTGCGTTTGTTCGTGTGAAGGACATCATCTATAGCATTTAGCTTGTGTTCATGAATGTAAATCAGTGCTTTTACCGTCAGAGACTTTTAAATGAAAAGTAGATTTTCCAAACAGGCAGCGTCCATGTTTGCATGCCGACCTGCGAGCGTGTGTGTATGCATGTATGTTAATGTATGCACGTGTGTGTCTGCATGTCAGAGTGTGCACCAACAGAGAGCCCGTGCGAGTGCGCGCCGGCCTCGCGGCCCTGGTCGTCTGTCTGGGCCCCTGGGGAGCAGAGAGGCGGCCTTTCCTCAGAGCGGGGGGCTGTCAGGGGAGATTGGTCAGGAGGAGATGGAGGATCAAGGTTTCACTGGGCTCTTTATGGAGGCTTAGCCGCTAATATCACCGCTGCAGAGGCTGTTTCCTGCACGCTGTTTAAGATTCAGCACGTACGAGGGCGGTTTGCACCAAGTGGGATGAAAAGCGAAGCTGGCGCTCGCTTGAAAGGTGAGAATTGTTCACGGGAACCAGCTTCTGCCGACGAAACCGCCAGCGATGCTCATGAATTCAGGAACTTAGTTTCTGGAGCAGCGTGCAGCTGTTGAGTTTCTCTGATTGCACTATTCTGATGTTTGAGCTGCACATGTGGAATTCCATTCACCTCCATTGTGTTGAAGTGGCAGCTTTAGATAAGGATGAGGTCTGTGTGACAAGCAGCTGAGAACAAACAGGAAATATGTTGATCTGTGTAAACTGACCATTTAAGAAAAAAGAGTCTACGTATTGATCCCTGACAGGAAAATTCTGGACCTGCTGTGTGTCCATTATCTTTGTCTGTCTTGCATGCTTCAGTGCACATTAGCTAGCTCTCATGACATGACAAAGTGTGCTGTAGTGCATCGGCGTCTCCAGCTCATACAGGAAGCAAAAACTAGTGGAAACAGCAAACATTCAACATGTGCATGGTCAGACGGATGAAAGTAATCATCAGTTATCTTTGTGCCTCCTCGTTTCCCAGTTAAATGTGGTGTTTATGAATATAAAATATTAAAAGAAGAGAGGCTGGAGCAGAACAAAGAAACAAAGGGGAAGAACAGCAGCAGAGGGGTAAGAGATGGAGAAACCAGAGTACCTGGCAATGGGAGGAGGAGGAGGAAGAGGAGGAGGATGAGGAAGAGGAAAAGAATTATAGGAGCAGCGGTAGAGAGGAGATTGTCATTTCAAGCCTTCACATTGGTAACAGGATCCAGCCGTCACGCTCCGGCAGCCCGCGGGTCACCTCAGCTCCGCTGCTCATCTCTCTCGACATGTCTATCCGTCTCGCCTCCAGACCTCCGCTTCATTTCCACGCTGTGGCACAACGGGAGGAAGCTCAGTGAGAGGGTGGCTGTCCATGAACGCTACCTGTGGACGTCTCGCTGAGCTCCCGGTCTGACACGCAGAGGGCGTCTGGTCAGGATGTCAGGGACACTGATCTCAGACCTGATACTGAACACTGCCTGTAAACCTGCTCATTCACTCCCATTGATTTATTATGAATAGAAATTCAACTCTGAGACTAAATTTTCACAGAGTGGGAAAACAGCAGACTAAATAGAAAAAGCAGAAGTCATTAACACATGAATCCAGTTTTAAAAGAGGCCAAATAAATCTAGACTTCGCACTCCAGTGCAGCAGTTTTCATGAATGCATCGTTTCCGTGCAGTCAGTTTACCTTCAGGTCAGCCCTCAGCACACCTGAGCCTGGTTTCAGCTTCAGCTCAGTTTCAACAGAGGAACAAACTGTGGGAAAAGACTTTTTGTCCTTCTGAAAGGACAGAGTGAGCCTGTCCCCGCTCACTGTGACCTCCCTCTGCAGGAGCCGTCTCATCAAAGGCCACAGCACTGACCGGTCAGGGCTGGAGTCAGCTGCCCCCTGGTGCCGCTGCACGTTACTGCAGCGCTCCGGTCTGATGGAGGAAGAGGAGGAAGATCAGAGACTTTGAATCTGCAGAGGGACTCCAGATAAAGATCAAACTTCTAATCTCCAGTGAACATCAAAAATAAATGAATTTCCTCTTTCATACTCAGTGTTTAAGTATTTGACCTAAATGTGATGCATTATACATCAAGAGAATATCCAAACACACGACTCCTCTGCAGCCCCATAGGCACCGTATAGATTGAGGCATCTCGATCCATAACTCGACTCTCATCTCGATGTTCAGGTTTTGTGCATGTGTGTGTGTGTGCGTGCGTGCGCGTGTGTGTATTATCAGTTTAAATTGAAAAGAACAGCGGTTCAGGGTCTACTTCATATTGCCAACACTGATCAATAAATCACTTCAAACACTGCTGATCGGAAACCACAGCAGTCTGAAGGGGAACGTGGATGTGTGTGTGTGTGTGTGTGTGTGCATGTGTGTGTGTGTGTTTGTGTGTGTGTGTACACTAGTGCAGTATATGCTCTTTGCAGTATAGAGCAATGGAGCATGTTTTAATGACAGAACACCTCAGTGACCGAGGGACACACACGCACACACACACACTGTGTCTTTGTGCATTTCCCTCTTTGTCTCACTGTCACCGCTGTGTATGTAGTGTTTCCTGTCTGTTTATGAGTGTGTGTTTGCCTGTTTATCTGGCTGGCACAGTGAGTAGGTGTGTGTGTGTGTGTGTGTGTGTGTGTGTGTGTGTGTGGCTGGTTGTGTCTTTGTGTGCAGCTCCATACGTCCTCTATAGGAGCTGGTAGGAGGCTGATCTACTGCAGAGCTGAATGACGGCTCAGCTTCATTGTTCCGTGTCTGCAGCTCTTCTTCTTCTTCTTCTTCTTCTTCTTCTTCTTCTTCTCTTCTTTCTTTGTTCTTCTCTTCTTTTGTCCTCTTTGATTTTCTTCTCTATGTCCTGCTCTTTCCATTCCTCTATTTTGTCCTCTCTTCTTTCTGTCCTTTTTTCTCTTCTCTTCGTTTTTCTCCTGTCCTCTCTCCCCGTCTCTTCTTTTTTCGTCTCTCGTCCTTTTTGTTCTCCTTTTCGTTTTTGACCTTCTCTGTTGTCCTCCTCTCTTCTTTCTTTGTCTTCTTTTGTCCTCTTCTTTGTTGTCTTCTGTGTCCTCTTTGCTTTTGTCCTCCCTTTTGTTCCTGTTGTTCTTGTTTTCTCATCTCTTCAGTCTTCTTTCTCACTTCTGTTTTGTATTTGTCCTCCTCCTCCTCATCTCATTTGTCCTCTTCACTCCATCCTCAATTATTCGCTCCTTGACTCTTTTGTCCTCTTATTTATTTTTTCTTGTCTTCTTTTGTTCCCCTGCCTTTCTTCTTATCTGTTTTGTCTTCTTTCACTTCTCTCTTTTTTCCTATTTTCTCCCTCTCATCTCCTTTGTCCTCTTCCATTCTCTTTTCCCCTCATCCTCGTCTCTTCGCCTTCTTTTTTCTCTCCTCCACTCTTTTGTCCTCTTTTGTCACTCCTCTTCTTTTTCTCTTCATCTCTTCTCTCTTTGGTCCTTTCTGTCCTCTTCACCTGTCTTCTCTTTTGTCCTCATCTCTGTAGTCTTCCTCTTTTTTCTCTTTGTTCTTCTTCTTTTGTCCTATTTTTTCTCCCTCATCTCCTCTTCTCTATGTCCTGCTCTTTCTATTCTTCTTTATCCTCTTATTTTTCCTGTCCTTTGTCCTCATCTCTACTGCCCCTCCTCATCTGTTTTTTCCTCTTGTCTCTCCTTGTCTTCTCTCTTTGTTCTTCTCCTCTGTCCCTTTCTCCGTTGTCCTCCTCTGCTCTTCCTCTTATCTTCTTTTGTCCTCTTTGCGTTTGCCTTTGTGTCTCTTACATTCTCATCCTTCTTTGTCCTCATCTCTTCTCTTTGTCCTCTTTTCCTCTTCCCTCTCTTCAGTTGTTGTCCTCTCCTCTCCTCCTCTCTCCTCTCTCCTTCCCTCCTTCTCTCCTCTGGGTGAGATATTGCCTCTGTGATGCGTTGTGACAGTGACGTTAATGGAAGCACTGTACATTTAACGACCTATATCTCCGGAAATTCCTCTGCCGCTTCTCTTTGTGCACATACACACACACACACACACACACACACACACACACACACACACACACACACACACCTGAAACAATACAAAACACAATCAGTGCCGCACATACAGGTCTGTACACCTGTAAACACAGAATATATGTGTGTGTTTCTGTTCAGTTAATAGGATTATTGGATCTCATGTATGCGAATGTGTGGACACGTGTCATTTAACTTTGCATGACTGTCACTTCGGCGTGTGTGTGTGTGTGTGTGTGCGTGTGTGTGTGTTTTGATATGACACAACTGTCAACAGCACAACAAAAGAGCGAGGGAGTCGCTGAGCCGAGAAGTCAGGGTGAGAAAGAGTAAGTGAGCAGAAGAGAATGAGCAGCGATGGAAATGATGAGTGAAAATAATAGAGAGAGAGAGGGAGGGGGGGTGAGAGAGAGAGAGAGAGAGAGAGAGGGGTGAGGGCAGCTTGTGGAGGAAATGAGGGAGGAAGAGAGAAAACATGAGTGAAGGCAGGACAGATGGAAGAAGAGAGACGCAGCGATTGAACAAAGGAAAAACACATGAAGGGGTTATTAACAGTATCCTGGCAGAGACGCTCTGTGGCCATAATGTGGATTTGACTGAACTGGGATCTGCTGTTTGAGCTCAAATCCTTTTTAATCGCTAACTGACTCTGATTGTTTAATATATGTAAAACATGCTATTTAAATCAGGGAGGAGTCGTGTTATTTCATTCATTTACTGAGTTTTTCTTTCATTTCACGATTCCAGCCACGTCGAGTGTCAATAAAAAAGATGTCATACATGAAAAGTCTTCCATTCAGAGCGGAAATAGTTAATCGATTAATTAGTCACAGAAAATTAACTCGCAGCTATTGGTTCCAGTTTGCTCTGTATGTCATCGCCGGCTCTGATAAATTGTGAAGGGCAGTTTTTGATATTTTCTGACATTTTTTAGACCAAACAATCAACAGTTTGAATCAGATTAATTAAGGATGCTTGTAGGCTTTTAATGTGAAATATTTATAATAATATTTAAATTACATTTAAGTGTTGAGTGTCATTGGCAAAAACTTTAGAGTAAAAGCTGGAGTTGGAATTAAAATTGATTTTTGTTGTAAAGAGAAACTCAGAGCAGCAGAGTGGTGAACGCTAGACGACGCTGTCATTGAGTTAATAGAAATAAATATTATCCAGAATTTACCTGAGCCAATAAACTGCAGCTAACGCTATCCATTAATATCAGCTTTAATCATTTACAGACCCGACCGGCTTTCTGAAGGAATCCCTCTATGCAGACGATGCCCTGCTCTTCTGTTCTATTCTTTATCCCACTCTCTATCCCATAAACTCTGGTGTATGTGTGCAATTAGCTGCACATGTGTTTTGTGTGTCCATTGATAGCGCATGTGTGTGGTTCTTTTACCCATGTCAGGTGGGATTGACCTCATGGGGAGTTTAGTGGCACACTGAGCTCAGCGATGGAGGAACTGGGTCACACCTCCATCACTTCAGCCTCACCGTCTCCGTTCTCCGCCGTCACAATACATCCTGCGTTAGCCGAGCAACTTGCGCAGTAATCCTTAATTGGAAAGTTCTCTCTTTCCTCGATCTAATTGATTCCCAATAGTGGATGTTATGACAGCTGCTGCTGCAGCTTGTGGGCTGTAATCAAATCCCACATGTTACTTGACCTTTTCACTTGCACCCCAGCTGATTAGCTGCTGTCAGGCTACACATGCACAGTATTTAAATTTCTGCAGATATGTGAATATTTTTTTATGGTCATTATTTTGTTATTTTTCATTTCATTGCACTCCGTCACATGTCTGGTTAGTATTTTTAGCTTTATTGGTATTGTCCTAATTACCGTTCACATGTGAATCTGTGTGTGTGTGTGTGTGTGTGTGTGTGTGTGTGTGTGTGTGTGTTTGCAGGGATGTTCTTGGTCTTGCTGGTTTAATAACTGAGGAAAAGTATTTGAACTCTTTTTCACAACTGTTTTCTTTTCTTTGCATTTCTTTTTCGCTGCGTGTGATTTAACACAATGTCACTTCGTGTCACATTAACGAATGTAAATGTTGTCGGATGACTTCCAGACACAGTGCAGATTAAGTAATGATGAGATCGTTGAAATTCACCGACACGTGATGATCTCTCGGGCTGACTTTTTCTGAATTTACAGTGTCGTTTTGTTTTGTGCAGAAAGCGGTTTATGGACTAGAACGTTCTCTCCTAAATATATTGTTAAACAAATACGTCATGCAAAGCAGAGATGGCAGGAACATTAAAGGTTAATGCTGGACTTTATTGTACGTCATTAATAGATAAATTGTTTGTGGAGGAATGGTTGTTGTTTTTATGTGAATTAATAAAAATGATCATCTCTCCCCCCCCTCTCTCTCTCTCCTCTCTGTCTTTGTCTCTCTCCTCTCTCCCTCTCTCTCTTTCTCCCTCCTCCCCCTCTCTCTCTGTGACTCTCTCTTTTTCTCTCTCCTCTCTCCTCTCTGTCTTTGTCTCTCTCCTCTCTCCCTCTCCCCCCCTCCTCTTTTCCCCCCTCCTCTCTCTCTATGACTCTCTCATTCTCTCTCTCTGTCCTCTCATCTTTCTCTCTCTTCCCCCCTCTCCTCTCTCGTATCTCTCTCCTCTCTCATCTCTCCCTCCTCTCTCTCTCTCTCCCTCCTCTCTCTCTCTCTCCCCCTCTCTCTCTCTCCCCTCTCCTCTCTCGTATCTCTCTCTCATCTCCCCCTCTCTCTCTCTCTCTCTCTCTATCTCTCCCCTCTCCTCTCTCGTATCTCTCTCATCTCTCCCTCCTCTCTCTCTCTCTCCCCCTCTCTCTCTCTCTCTCTCTATCTCTCCCCTCTCCTCTCTCGTCCCCCCCTTCTCTCTCTCTCTCCTGCTCTCTCTCCTCTCTCTTCTCTCTCTCTCTCTCTCTCCCCTCTCCTCTCTCATCCCCCCCTTCTCTCTCTCTCCTCTCTCGCCCCCCCTTCTCTCTCTCTCCTCTCTCCTCTCTCATCCCCCCCTTCTCTCTCTCTCCTCTCTCGCCCCCCCTTCTCTCTCTCTCCCCTCTCCTCTCTCATCCCCCCCTTCTCTCTCTCTCCTCTCTCGCCCCCCCTTCTCTCTTTCTCCTCTCTCCTCTCTCGCCCCCCTTCTCTCTCTCTCCTCTCTCCTTTCTCGTCTCTCCCCTGTCTCTCTCTCTCCTCTCTTCTCTTTCCTCTCTCCTCTCTCTCCCCCCTCCTCTCTCTCTATGACTCTCTCCCCTCTCTCTCTCTCTCTCTCTCTCTATCCTCTCTCCTCTCGTCTCCCCCCCTTCTCTCTCTATCTCCCCCTGTCTCTCTCTCCCCCTGTCCCTCAGGCGTGGAGGCGGAGCTTCTGAGCGAGGCGGCTCCTGTGGTTGTTTGGAGACTCATCGAGGCCGTCGAGAAACACGGTGAGACAACAAACATGAACAAACATTTGCTCACTTTAAAGGATTAGTTCAACAGTTTGGATTTTTAGACAGAGGCAGGCCAGATGTTCCCCCAGCTTCCAGTCTTTATGCTAAGCTAGGCTAACAATATGTGTCTATGTTCTCATTTCACTTCGGCAGCGTTTCATCAGCAGCATCAGCTTCCTCCCACATAAGAAATAATACAGAAATGTTGTATTTGTGTCTTCTGCATTCTGTAATTCAGCAGTATGAAATACTGGACTTTAACTCGACATCGTAAACCTGGAGCCGCAGCAGCCGACTGTATATACATTCAGGCTGTTAAAGGACTGACACACAGCAGTTATCTCGGCTGACGTCTTCTCTCTTCTTCTGTTTCCTCTGCAGGTTTGAACACTGAGTCTCTGTATCGGACTCCTCCGGCCTCTGGTGGACCTGCAGAGCTCCGGCAGGCTCTCGACTCGGGTATGTACTGGAAACTGAATTAATATCAATATAAATTAAATATTAATTTAAAAATAATAATCTGAATAAATAATAACAGGGCACCGACCCGGGCTGTTGCCTAGGTTACGTTTGATTAGGAACGATACGCCTCCTGTAGCAACTTCAGGTCGCAGTGGAAAGGTGAGGTGGAGTATTGATGACATCATGGTTGTGTCATGGGAATTCCCCTGAGTTCCGTCCAATGAGAAACCAGGATTTGGATTCAAGCCTAATCTTACACTCAGGTGTGATTTGATAATCCTTTGTTTTCTGCCCTGAGCTCTTTATCACGCTTCAGTTATTACCCGTGGGCCTTTATTCAGGCTTTTGGTTTTACATGCAGGCTGGTCTTTGTTCATCCACGTGGCGAGGCGCCACCAGGTCAAAGGTCAACTTCAGTACGACATCATAATGTTTTGGAAAAATTATTCAACAGCACACCTCAGGAACAGAAGATTGTGACCATATTTGACAGTTGGTCAGATACTGTATTGGTGACACTAATCTTGAGCGTCCACCATGAAGCTGTGATTGGTTGATTGGTTGATTGGTTGTGCTGATATTGATCTTCAGGTGATTGTCGTTGCACCATGTAATGAAGCTCTGGATCAGTCCTCCGTGCTGAAGACAGCATGTTTCTCACTGGACATTATTCACTGGACACATATAATAATATAGAAAATAAATAATCTATATCATCGCATCAGATTTAAAAGGCAGCAAAGTTACAGATTCCATGTCTGAAAAGTTTGCATCTTAAAGCATGAAAAACGGCGCTCAAAGATACGAACTGATGTCATGTATTTATATTCTCTGCTGGTGAAAGGTGCAGCAACTCTTTTCAGTATGTTCAGTCTTAAGTTGTGTGAATCTCTGCACAGTAACTATAAAAAGCAACAAGTGGCTCAACGCCGACAGCTGAAGCTCCCAAATCTCACCTCCTGCTCTCCTCTTTGCATTTAAACCAACATGAGACCCCACCGGCCTGTCAGGCTGCGGGGGGCCGAATGCAGCCCGAGTCACTCAAGACAAAAAAAAGTTGACCAAGTTTGAGTTGCTGAAGTTCAGGTTTGGCACCACCAGGGAGTGCTCTGACTCCGCACTTTATTTTGGGAGGGAGGTGGGGAGCTCACAAAATCTGTAGACTGTGAGGAGAGAGAGAGAGAGGGGGGGGGGGGGGGGGACGGAGACAATCACTATCAGCTACAGTATGATGCTAGTGAGAAGCTGAGTGCAGATATTTCATTAGTTTTAACCCATCTGGTGTAACATTTGCATGAGATATGAAGCTTCAGCCTTATTTACGCTCACTGACCAGCACATTAAAAAGAACCATCAGTCCCATTTACTTCTCCTGCAAATCCACTGCTTCCATCGTCACTCTCATGAGTCCAGGACCACCTACAGGAATCAGCAGGACCTTAACTTAACCTTCACACCTGTGGTTCAGTACAGTGACACTGAAACCAGGCAGAGCTCAGTCACATGGACCGACTGCCTGATCGGTCAGTTCATCAATGCTGCACGGAGCTCTGCCACGAATCGCCTTCCAGTGACTGACAGCAGGTGATGCAGCGCTGCACCGCAGGCGCGTGTTCGTTCATCTTCTCTGGTGAAGAAATAAGTGACTCTGAGACAAGCTGAGACTGTAGCCGGACCCTCAGGTGGAAACTAAATGTCGAGAAATGTCTTGTACTGTAATATTCAGTGTGGTCATTATGTGGCCGCCATGTTTCACTGACTGATCTGGTGAAATCATCACAATAATAGATTTATAAGTATACTGTGAACTTATGGGCTGTCGTCTGCTCTTTCATGAGCTTTCACATTATTATCAGGGAGGAGGTCTCTGGCTTTTTACTAGAAACTATTTCCTGGTGCCATTTTAAACACAAACAGTTTTATTGTCCAGAAATGTTTAAAAATCTGAAAATCAGACCCAGGTTGTATGAAACGGGGAATTTTTTCTTTAAATGTCTCATCCAGATGATTACTTTGATTGAAGCAGTCGTGATCGGAAGACCCAAAGTGAGAAAGTGATTTGTTATGATGGATTTTTTTCTCAGTACTCGCCCAACTTTCTGCAGAAAAAGCAAAGAACTCTGTAAATCCAATGCAGTATAATGAGCAGGGAGAATGGATTTAGCGTAGAAGAAGACACACAAACGGCGTGCAACACACACAAACACACAGAGAGACACACACAGACACACCTGAACTCCTTGGGCAGTGGTGGGAGGTCAGCGTGGGGCCAAAGATATGCACATACTCAAAGTAATTGACTGAAAGGAGCTGACATGTCGGCACTCAGAGGAATTTAGCATGCAGGCTTGACACGCACACCCACATATATGTTGAGACAGAACGGGGCTGCACGAGAGAAATCCTACGCACCTCATGCTGGAAAATGTAGAGAAATGCAGCCGCTGACATCCTGCAGTCACGCTGGCTTCGTGCACCCTTGGCGGTCTAATGGACATGGACAGATCCTATGGAATATATATGAAAAGCGCTGGCTTGTGTGCAGATTTGTGATGACATGTGGCAGCGAAGTTACGTGATCACGCACGAAGGAAAAGTTTGGTTTGAACGTTGGAGGGCAGAGAGGGACGGTCGGACGGCTCTGCGATGCGTGAGACAACCTGAGGAAGGACAGGAGGAGGACAAAGGGACAGACGGACAGACGTGTCTCTCTCTCTTTGATGTCACGTGTAGAAATGTCTCTTTTTCTCACTGTCAGTTTGTCTGCTCGGGCTGAGCAGACAGACGAAGGTAAAGAGGAGAAATGCGTAAAAATGTCTGGTTCCAGTAAAGTCAAACCTAAAGGCGGCTTCAGCTCAGATAAATAAATGAAGCCTTTGAAGCTGTGGCTGTTCATCTTTATGTTCAGCCTCTGGCTCTGGCAGTCATTTCAGAGTTAGTTGAGTCAGTTTTCTCAGGGAAGCCGTCGTTTGGCAGGTCACTGGTGCTCCGAACGTTCTGGGACTGTTTTTATTAGTTTTCATGCATGTTTTTTTTTCTCTTTTTTGTCTGTATGTTCACAGGTTTTCAGGGAAATGTCCACGTTATTGAGTAAACCTGCATGATGTAATACAATCCCATGTAACTGTTCTAGCGTGACGTCTGCTTTCATGACGTCGGTAACGCTCCGGCGTTCGTTCAGTTCGATGTTTTAGCACTGAGGTCATGGTCAGTGGTGGGTCGTGCTGGATTGCATTATGTTCTGCCCCCCCACATGTATGAAAATGGGAAGGACAACGGATAATAAACACCTCTCAGTACAACACCACCTTTAACTGAAAAAATGATAATAAACACATAATTGAATTCATATATTTGCGACAATACAAACAAACGCTGAAGATTATGAGCTCTGAAATGTCGATTAAAGACGGAGCTGTTGTTGTGGATTGCATGAGTTTGAACATGTGTACCTGATAAAGTGAGTAATGAGTGTGAACCATGTCGAGCCTCAGGTCTGTTGAGACACATGCTGCTCGTTTACAAAAGCAAACAGAGCGGTCCGTTACTTTGTCACGTAGTAACATGTTGCCGTTGAGTCTTTTAGCTCCTGATGAAAAATGAGCTGCTGTTAGCAGCTCGATGACAACGAGACAGCAGATCAGCTGTGGAGTAACCGGTGAAGCATGAGAGGCCTGTTGGTTGTAGTTTGAGCGTTTATAGAATGAACAGATGGATTTGAATGAGAGCAAAGCTCTTGTGTGAGCTTGTTAGCAAACTCCCTGTCAAAAGCGGTCATAAGGTAAACTAACGTTGCCATAGAGACCAGGTTATGCTGAGGTTATAGTAGCGTTAGCATTCTGATTACAAACTGTAACCTCTAAACTAAGCCCGAGCGCCTAGCATCTCCGCTTCAGAAGGCGTGTCCACGAGCCTGTTTTTGATGGACGACGCATCAATCTGCACCGAGCAGATCGAGCCCGACAGGAAGTCAAACACAGGAGCGATGTAGAGCATCCGGTACGGTTCCAACGTAAAACAACCTGTGCAGACCCCCGATCGCACATCGACAATAAGTGGAATTAAAGCAGACAAATGAGACAGATTTAACTACGAAGCCTCCTGACCAATGGTTGAAGCACACGAATCAACCAATGGTAGAAGCAAGAATCAAGGGACAATGACCAAATAAATACGATACGAGCGAGTTAACAAAACTCACCTCTGAAACACGAGCGGTGGAATCTCGGGGTAACAGAACTAATATACGAATATATAAGACTCGTTTTACTTATTTTGGTGAAAGTAACGCATAATTAGAGTAATCATTAAGACACAGAGAGTAATATTGCAGAGTAACGTGTTGCTTCCAAATGAAATGGTGTGTAATATATGTGCTGACGCTGCCTTCAGGCAAGCCCGTCGACGGGGGGGGGGGGGCAACCGGGTATGTTGTCCCGGGCCTCAGGACCATAGGGGCCCCTGAATGACCCTTAATTTACTTTACTTTACATTCACATATTTCTTTTTAATTAAATCATTGCCTGATGAATTAAATATTATTTTCTACTCAACATATACTTAAAAACTTTAACATATTAAATATTTCAAATATATATATTTTCCTTTTTTGCACCCCTACCCCCGTCTTAGCAGAGAATGGTTTGACCCCCGTCGCACTTAAGGCTTGACCCCGCTCTGGCGCACTTCATACGTGCCCTGAAGCGGGAATTTACGTAAATCTGTCTTTGTTATAAACTCTAAACATGGCGAGTCGTCATAAATCGGGTGCACAGAAAAGAAAAGAAAAAAGAAAAAGAGAGGAAGATCATAGAGGTGAACGAGAAAAAATGATGAAGTTTTTAAAAGGGGGGCAAGAAGCCAGAGAATTAGGGCTAGAGTTGGCTGTGGACGGTGATGTCGGTAAGTGAACAACAGCCGCTAACACTGAAAGCTTACATTCTCGCCATCACCGTGACCAAAGCTCGATTCGAGTCTGTCACCGGCCGCTTGTAGCCTATTCAGCTTGGTGCTGGGGGGGGGGGGCTATGATGGTCTCATGTCCCCGGGCCCCAGCAAGTCTGCTGACAAGCCTGCCTACAGGCCTCACTGTCACTGTGCAGTCGTGCCATCAGTTACGATCTGGAAAATGAAGGCTGCTTCTCTTTCTGTCTGCTTTCACGTCTCCACTCGAGATGAAATGAATGAATGAACTCGTCCTCCCTGCTCCACCCCGACACCAACACCTGCTGTACACCCATATGAAATTATGAGCGTTATGAATCTGTCTCTCTTCTCTCTTTATGAACGTGGTGTTGATTGTTTCTTCATGGGAACGAATGCAGTGTGTGTCTGTTGGTTGTTGCTGCTCTGAGGAAACAGAAAGAGATCCGGCTGTCTGTGTAGTGGCGCCAACAATAATACCACCAAGAAACGCTAGAGGGATGAGAAGTTGTCTGTTTCACGTTAATAACACTGTTCCATCTCACCAGGAACTGGATGCTGGGTCATGTTTTTCTAGCTGCCTTCTGGAATTAAACGATGTGGTTTTTGCTCATCGTGCTCATCTGATGTCACCGCTGTGACCAGATTAGAGGTCAAAGTTGACCCTGGATCAGCACGGCTGTCATCATAACTGACAGCAACGACGGCATCAACAAAGAATCTGAGTGTTCGCCAACAGGAAGTGAGACGCCGTCATTGACGAGCTGAGCGGTGTCTTCAGACCTGCTCTGTATGTTTGGTGCGATGCAGCATCGGCGGCCGTGCAGGCGGAGAATCCGGCCGCTGCAGCGCTCTGCTTCTCTTTGTTGTGTTGCTGCATGAGTTATGGAATAAGGTTATGTAACAGGGAGTTGTTGCATTGTGGAGACACTCTCAGCTTATTCCACAGCTTCAGATCCCAAACTGAGTGTGTGTGTGTGTGTGTGTGCGTGCGTGCGTGCGTGCGTGCGTGCGTGCGTGTGTGTGTGTGCGTGTGTGTGTGCGTGCGTGTTTTATTTCTCTGTTTTGTTGGTTTGTTGTATATGTACAGTACTTTCCTATGAAAGTGTGTGTGTGTGTGTGTGTGTGTGTGTGTGTGTGTGTCAGGCTCAGAAAGCTTTCCAGAACATTACCTCATCGAGTTGACCTCCGATTGGTACACGGCCCGGACATTGCCATGGTGATAGCTAGCCTTTTTTAGCCGGTTGGTTCTGCCGTGCCCACACATCGCTCAGTGTGTTGGCCCAGTAACTCTCACTGTGTGTGTGTGTGTGTGTGTGTGTGTGTGTGTGTGTGTGTGTGTGATTGCACTGCCATCTTTGTGAGGACCAGATTGAGTTTTGTACCTTGAGGGAGGCGACGTTTGTTGCAAATGAAAACATTTTGGACATTTTATGTGTGGATGTTTAGGAAGGGGAAGATATTTGAACATTATTGACAACATTATTGAAAACATTTTGACAGGTCAGGTTAAGGTTAAGTCAGGACATGTTTTGAAAATCGGGGACATTTTGCAAAACTGAGGACATTTGGAAGAATTTGGTTGCGGAAAGTAAAACGGCTTTGCATGGTATTTGCGTTTATTTTTTGAACAGTTGGGACATCTTTGGACATCAAGGACGTTTAGCCCAGTCCACTTCTGTTTGGTTTTGGATTAAGGTTAGAATGAGGATCAGTGGTTTGGGCAATACATTATATCAGAGTGTCCTCACAAGTGTGGAAGCACAAACACATCTGTGTGTGTTTCTGAATAAACGTGCGAACAGTGTGAGCATCTTCATCACTGCTGGCTGTGTGTCTATCTGTGTCACTGTCTTTTGTGAGTGCTTGTACACTTAGACCCAGTTAGAATTTGTCCTGATGACATGGATGTATTAACAACACACACACGCACACACACACACACACACACACACACACACACACACTCGGTGCCAGCTTGTCAGCACAGAGTGGGCAGTCTCTGTTTTGGAAACGATGAGTCACGCTGGCTCAGACTGAAGCAGAATCCACTTCAACACCAACTGCACACTGTTACATACACAGCACATACATGTGTTCATGCATATGCACACACACACCCACACATCCTGCAGCTCACACACACACATAGACAATCAATAATCATTTATGTGTGTGCAGGAATTTATCAAACTTCAACACCTTCCACCTCTTTCTCATCCCTTGTTCCTCTTGGTTCAGATGGATGGAGACGTACTTTCTCTCTTCCCACCCTCCCATCCAATCTGTTAGCTGCTCGCCGCTAACGACCGATCAACCAATCTGCAGCCTCGGAGCCATTAAATAATCTTTTATTTCGCTGCTCCTCCTTTATGTACTCTTCAATCTCCCCCTCACATCTTCTATCTCTTTCTCTCCCTTTTTTTATTCACTCATTCATCACCGGCCCTTTTCTTCCCCTCCCTACCTCGCTGACAGGAGCCGCTGAGTTCAGCAAAACACAAATTAAAAGAGCTCCTCTGCTCCATCTCTCCGTCTCCATCCCTCCATCCTCCGCGTCCGTCCTTCCTGTCGTCAGTCGGTCCCGGCCCTGCTATTGGTCGGAGGTGATGTCATCATCTTCCTCTGGCGCCCGTCAATAACCTATTAGAAGCCGGTGTTTTTACAGTCAGCTGGGGAGCGAAGGAGTGCAGCCACACACACTCGCACAGTGACACACTGATGCACAGCGGACGTGAGGTGGAAGCGTAAAGCTTCAGGCTGCAGAGGTGTGTCCGTGCGTCTGAACAGCATTCGACGAGTGATTCTTTGTCACCGAGTGAAGTTGTGCAGTTAAAGAAAGTCTCGTTTCTCCTCTCAGCAGCCTTTCATTCTCATGCTTTTTGTTCAAGAAACGAGCTGCAGAGATGCACGTCCACGCGTGTGCATTATCTTCTCGTAGAGTTTATCCTTAGCTGCATATATGCAGGAATTACCCTCAGATCTGACAATTCTGCGCCTGACTATTCACGTCCAGGAAGTCGTGTGTTCTTAATGCAGTGAGGCATGAAGTCGGGGTGGTGGATGTGTGTGAAAGTTCACATCACGCCACAGACAGCCTCTGGGGCTGTAGATGTGGTCTGTGACGGTGGATGCAGGCGCTGTTAAAGCTGCACTGCCGCTGATATTTACTGTATCTCTTGATGGCATGGACTCCAGTGAAGTGCATCTTTCTCTCAGACACCACAGCACGCTCCACAGCTGAGAAAGGCCTCTGATTTTCTCCTCCTTCACGATGATCGCCGTGTAAACAGCAGAACTATGATGTCACATTACAAAGTCATCTACCAGGAATTGTTGACTGACCGCAGCAGCGTCTTGCTGCGTGATGCTGCGCTCTGCTGCAGGAAAAGTTGGTTTGTTGCTGTGGGAACGCTGCAGAGACGTCGTCGTAACGGGGGCCGAGTCCACATGGCAGAAATCTGACTGATCCGATTTCATGTCATTGTTGCTCTGTCGTAAAAACACAACCCGATCTTTACCCTGAAACCTTCAGTATTGATAACAGTAATCGAAAACACTGATTTATACTTTAAGACTGGAAGAAGAATGATGACGCGACACATTTTTAAGGACTTCTAGTTGCAGGAGTCAAAGTCGACTAAATTCAGAAATGTGCATCACAGCAACAGAAAATTCTCTCCAGCACTGACTTCCTCCTCCTCCTCCTCCTCCTCCTCCTCCTCCACCCAGCATCCTTTTCAATGATGTCATCTCTCTCACAGCGCCAGTGTGTCGTCTGACAACACATAAACACAGTCTGCAAACACTGCGTTTGGATGTCGGCTGTAAGGAAATGTTGATAACCTGCATATATGCAGAACCTCTCTATCTCCTCTTCTCCTCTCTCCTCTTCGTCTCTGTATGCTCACTTCCTGTCTCAGATTCTTATCTCTGCCATATGTTGCCCTGTAACATGAAGGACTGAAGCGATACCTGCGGCTTCACCGTCTGTTAGAAGCACACGCAGCTCAGCTTTGACATCTCTGGTTCTCTGTTCATCTCACTCTGCACCTGCAAGCCAACATTTTATTTGGTCACATCTTCCTCTCCTCACACAGAGTGCTCCCATGAAGGTGCTTTTGCACATATTTTTACCTGAGTTTAGCCTTACAGGTAGATCATCTTCCCAGGCATAACAATCCACACTCCACAGGTGGAGCTGATGGCCCGATGGTGCAGTCGCACTGAAATAGGTTCCCTATTACTATATAACTATAACTTTTATGTTAAAAATCTCTTTCCTGGTAGGCTTTTAATTTGAAATATCTCAAGGATGTGTTGACTTTCATTGACAGTGGTTTAACAGCCTTCATAAAATCAGCAAAGTAGAAGTGATTGGAGTTAAATAGGGGAATGAAAACAGCATTTCTGAAAATCTGGAAAAGTACATTATCCTGAAAAACCAATAAATTGTGAATCATAAAAAAAAAAGTACATTATCGTGAATTTTTATACGTCAGATATTATCACACAGGCAAATCTTCCTCTAATGTTTTCATAAATCATTACTCAGATTTTCTGTTTTTGTGCCCTGGAAGATTTCTGGTCTAATATTAGCTGTGTTTATAGACCTTATTTGTGAGTAATGGGGGCAAGAGTTTTTGAAACTGCTTCAGTATTGAAAAGGAGTGCTGCAGCTAATGTATTCTCTCCAGGCGTTTGCAGTGCACGTCCACTGAAAGCGTTTTTACCACTGACAGCTCTGAATGTTATAATAAGTGTCTGACAACCTTCTGGAAAGGATCCCTGCAGAGATCCCTGTTTGTGAAAGAGGGAGATCCTGTTTGTTTAACCAGAAGCTGTATCGCTCTCTCCAAAGCCGCCAGACTTCATTTACAGAGACGGTCATTTTATCATCGTCAAACAAAATGAGCAAAACAACAACTCTTAAACTGTTCGTTCGGTGAGTGAGTGAGAGATGATGATAATTACTGGATGATGGAAACCCTGCAGATTGAACATGGTTCGAGTCAACATTCACACTTCAGACTTGGACTATCCGGCGTTATGAAGGTGATGATATACAGGACGGATGGATGGAATCATTTTTACTAGAATTTTTAATAAAACATTCCCGTTTTATAAATCCTTCAATCCTGACTCAGCAGCTGGAGGTTTTGCACTCGGTCCACTGCTCACCCTCCTGGGTGGGTTTTCAGATCTGACGTGCAGCTGATGGACGGATGCATCATGTTGAACCAGCTCTCTGTGGGCTCTTTCAGAGAAGCTGATTTCTCCTCTAATGCCTAATCCCTCTCAACAATCATTAAATGTTGGCCGTTGGACGAACGTGTCTCTGCCGTCTCAGGTTTTTCTCTCCTCTTCGTTTCATCAGCCAGCCGTCAGAGTTTCCTACTCTCTGTCTTTCATTCCCTCCTTTCCGCTTCTCCGTCCTCCTGTTGCATCTCTCTGAGTCCATGTTGTGATATCAGTGTGTGTGAGCAGAGCGCCAAGGACAGACGGGTAGACGGAGAGGTGAGCGGGTTCACACACACACACACACACACACACACACACACACACACCAGCAAACTCCTGCACAGCAGCAGTGATGGGAAGTGTTTGACTGTATTCAGTGTAATATGAGTGAAATAAGTTCAGAGAGTTCACACTGAGATCGTCACCCCAAAACACACACACACACACACACACACCATGAACCCTGTCCGCTTCATTCTGCGGTCAGTCAGGAACGTTTCTGTCGCTATTTTCTTCTCTTTCCCCCTTTTTTCCCTCCGTCTCTGTCCCGTCTTCTTTTTTTCTTTACTGAATCCATCACTGTCACGTTCAGCTCTCTGACCTCAAACGTCCTGAAACGACCTAAAGCGGCTCACACAGAACTCTGAGCGTCTTTTCGTCTCCGCCCACGCAGTCAGCGACAGGGAACTTTGGACCGTTGTGGAGGGTAAATTCAGGTGATGCACCTGTTCCACAGCAGGGTCCAAGTGGATCTCACTAGAGGAAACCTCTGGGGTCGTTGGGTTACTTGAAAGTGTTCCAAGCTGTTATTATTGATTGTTGGTTGACTTTATATCTGCGTCTGTGTCTTTTAGAGTCATTGACACATGTGGAAGCTGCTGGTCGTTGTGAAAGGTAGCCGTCATTGCTCGGTTTTATGAAAGCTGATTAGCTGCACTTCAGGGGAAAAGTGAGTAAAGGTCTTCTGACGCAGTGCGAGCGACAGCCAGCTGAGAACCAGAAACAGATCACAGGGCTGTTTCCAGTGCAGATGCAGGACTGAGGCGTTAATCAGGACTGCAGGCCTGGACACCGAAACAGCTTCAACAACTCAGAAAAACTGGACACACAGTTTGGCCTGCAGTCATGTCAGAGCATCACAGTGGCTTGTTGCTCCAGTTAGCAAGCTAATGTGGCTCTTCCGCTAGCTAGCAGCATGCTAACATACCAGCCAGCCAAAATAGCTCCTAAAAGTGCTACCAGTTAGCCAACTAGCTAGTCTTGCAGTTTTTTGGAGAGAACCACTGAGTACAAGTCTTGATGTGCTTGTATGATGCCTTCTCTATTTCGGATTCAAGGTCAAAGGTCACCACTGTTTGCAATTGGTCAACAGCACAGATCCGCTCAAGTTCACTGAAATCCGAGTGAAAGATCTGCACGATTTACTTCACTTGTGTGAGCGGTTCCACTGATTGCAGCCATTGCACCGTGATGTACTGATTTCAGTCTGTATTTTTAAGTCACATAAGAAGATCTACGTCAGCTTCATCTGCGTGTGTCCTCTACAGGCAGCTCCACAAGGTGTTTAGCCTAGCTTAGCACCAAGACGTGAAGCAATCAATAATAAAAGAGAAAATCTCAGGAGAAAGAACACAAAAGAAAATAAAAGTAAAAGCAAAGCAAAGTAAAGACAAAATACACATTAAAACTATGGGACAGGCCTGTATGTACATGAACAGACATGAACCCAAAGCATCTGCAGGTCCATTAAAACGTGTAATCAAGTGTAAAGCAGAGACACTTCATCACAGTGTTTTTGTTGGTGTGTTTTCCTCAGAGATCCTGCAGAGCTCGACTTCTCTCCACAGTCTACTGTGTGACACTTAAATCTGCACGTTATTTCTTCCACAAAAACGGTAAACCCTCAGCATTTGAGTGTTATCATGTATCTGAGGATGCTTCCATGTGGATATCATGCAGAATTCAGATTTAAAGGAAGTTCAGGAGGAGTTCATTCCCACAAGCGGTTTCAGATCCTCAGCGTTCCACTTCCAGGTCCAGGACTGGATTAAGCCAGCAGGGGCCCTCAGGCCACAAATGAGCTGTGGGCCCCTGTTTTACCGTGTTGCCTTCAGGTACCCTTCAGTGCACACAGCCCACTATAGGAAGTGACAATGACTAAAGACTCCTCTTGTGGTGGATTGCTATGATAATACGGTTTTGAAAGGCTGCAGTTGTCTTTTTATTTTAGTTCTTTTAATCCTAATCCTAATATGTGTTTGTCTTATTGTCCCATGCATGTTTTTATGAGTTTAGTTTTTTAGTATTCATGCAGTTTTTGGTGTAGCCGCCGTCCGGTTTGCGCTCACTGCTCTTTCCTAACAGCTGATGAATGTTGTCATGAGATTTAAACAGGCCTCTGAAACAACAGTTGACAAAACAGTGTCGCCTATTATTTGATTTGATTGCAGTTTTCAGATTACAGAGTTTGTCCTGTTGAGTTGTAGATATTTAAGTGAATTTTTTTGTGAGCTGTGTAACTTTTAATCCGGCGTGGACGAGAATCCTCAAAGCGCTCAGACAGAATGAAAACCTGATGGAAGCATCTGCAGGCTGGAGTTTGTAAAGAGTCAGTGCGGTTTAAGAGGTTTGTCCATGTGGTGTTTTCAGGAGTTCAAGTGTGTGAGTGTGTGTGCGTGTGTGTGTGTGTGTGTGTGTGTGAGTGTGTGAGTGTGTGTGAGTGTGTGTGTATGTGTGTGTGTATAATGCTGAAGTAAGCTTCTGATAAACTGGAATCATATGACCAAAAACCTTCTGACTGTTTTCTCACTCTCTCTTGCTTTAACTTGAACATATCTTGATCTCTCTCTCTCTCTCTCTCTCTCTCATACACACACACACACACACACACACACACACACACACACACACACACACACACACACATACACTGATATTATCAGTGTCTGACCGTGTCCTCATACTGTTAGGAGTGTATAAGCCCTCCTGTGTTTCTGCATGAATCAGCAAACGAACGCAGACACACTTGTTGTACTGAAGTGTTACTGATGCAGTGAGAGACAGTTTGACTGTTTTCCAGCTTTAACACGATCGTCTCTGATAGACGCTCATTTGTGCATCTTTGTTTGATTTTTACACCGTTTTAATACGTCCAAAACTCTGGTGGCAGCTGGACTTATCCATCAGCGCATTTCATTTCATTCCTGATTTTATTCTTTCATTAGCATTGAGCTGTGATCGTGTTCACCCCCCCCCCCCCCCCCCCCGGAGCCTCTCATGTCTCAGCTGTTATATTACAGACATCACATTCAGACATTTCTCTGCTTCATACAGATGCAGTGAGCAGACGGAGCACAAAACACCTCCTTTAATTTCAGATGCATTATGTCAGATTATCTCTGAATTTGATTCTGTTCGGCTCTGAGTACATACCGTAATCCACCGCGATCAGATTGTGTTATTTGGTTATGAAGATGATTATTTCAGGTTTGAGCAGAAATGCCGGCTGCTGCCGTGGTAATGTTGAATCTAATAATGCTTGACCACATTAACACATCAGCTCTGGATTTCTCAGACAGAAGTGCTTTTCAGAGCAGCTGCATTGATACAAATGAGAACCTCTGTTGTCCTCTAATTCTTCGCTTTACAGCTAATTCTGCCTCTAACAGTCTCTAACTCTCATCACTGCTATTGGATTAGCCGGGACCAACTTTTCCACGAATCCGCCGGACTGTGTTGCAGCGTTTCGTCTTAAAATCGCTTGCTGGACTGAATCGGAGCGGCGTAACGCCGGCGAGGGCAGATGATCACACAGCTTTTGTAGTGTAATGAGATTCTTATTGGAATGCTGCTGCACACACAAAACACACACACCGCTATCAGGCCGACGCACAATGCACAGAGGTGAACGCAGGGCTTTGTGTATTACATTAGTGCAGCTTTATCTGATTAAACCACACTGCCGTCATTGTGCGTGAACACGGGATTGATTCTGTCCTTCAAATTTCCCGTGGCTCTAGTTCAAGTTCAGTCAGAGTGCGTCTTTCTTCTGTGCCAGTCGTGGAGGTTACGGCCTTGGACGGCGCGCAGTACGAGATGGCCTTTCGCTCGAAAGAGACGGCGTCCTTCACCGGGTCGGCGAGCCTCCTTTACATCTGTGACACAACCTCTGCAGATCTGCTGCACCTGAACGCTCTGATTCCAGATATCAGAGACTCACTCGGTGTTCTGTCGCGAAAAACCTCGCCGCCCCGACCTCAAACATAATCTGAAACAAAATCAAACATCTTCCTTCCCTCTGCAGTCGACGGCACTGACACAGACCATGATGAAACCTTTGGAGCTGAAAGCCGTTCGAGCACCGCCAGGACTGACCTCGACCCGCTTGCTTTTAAGTCCTGACTGTTTTCATGTGGCCACGACACCCAGAGGTCACTTCAGACACTGTGCTGATGCTGCTGTGACGTGTGCTGGAAGTTAAAAAGAGTCATATCTTTATGATTTGTGAGCGTTCACAGCGTTGACAAATCAAGATCTCTGAATAACATTCTTTAAATTTGCTGTTAATTATCCTTTTATCATTCATGTGCCAATGGGATCAATCTGAACTTTCATAAAGATCCTTGTTTCCCAGCCGTCATTGTGACTTCAATTTGTGGTAACTGCATTATTGCATGAATGTGGCCTGAGCCTAGCTACTGTTAGCATGCTAGCATCTGCAGCTAAGATATTTTCTTTGATAGCAGCTAAAGTTTAGCACCATATAGAATGAGGTAATATTAGATGATTGCTATTCGAACACATTTTTGGCTGCAGGAGTCAGATATCTGATGCATACTTTCTGTTCGTGACAGTTTATGAAATGTGCTGCAGACTCATTTCAGCCAAACGTTTCGTGAGGTTGTGTCCTCTGCCATCAGGGCTCTCGTTTCTCGGCACAGATGCAGGGAGGAGAAATTTAACTCCTGGAAACTCCAAAGCTTAAAGGAGTTTTCTCAAACGGCTCCCAGACGTAAACCACCGGTGAGCCTACGTTCAGGAGCCACCTGGTCCTGTTCGGGGGTGGAAGGTGTGTGAACGTCTGCAGCGATGCTGGCTGCTGTCACCAGGTGGCTAACGATGAGCTAGCTGTTGATGCTCAGGTAATGCTTCCTAAACGCACGCAGACTGCTCGTTAAACCTCGACACAGTGTGAGACTTTGGGATGTTTAAAGGATCTTTGACAGATCTGACGGCTGAGCAACTGAGCAGGAGGTCATGTAACTGATTACTTTTATGCTTGAGTAATGAGTAAAATAGTGTAATAACTTTTTCAATTAGTAATATGTAATGAGTTATTATCACATTTTTACTTGTTTCTCGTGATGTTTGTTTTCTTTCGAGCACAGATTTTTTTAAGGTCTTTCAAATCAGAAATATTCAGAAACACAATCAGAATTTTTAGCCCTAAAAGCTGGAAATAAGACCGACGTTATCATCCCTGTATGATCAATCTGGATCTGGAGGCTGATCTGTGACCCGTGTGTGTCTTTTCCCGTCGTTTGCTCCTTCTTATCATAAAGAAATACTCATTTTAACTGAAGATGTGCTGAGTGACCTCAGGTCTGACTGTTTACCCTCAATAAAAACGACTTCCCTCGACCTTCAAACAGGAAATACAAACTGTTATCCTCCTACGTCCGACATGCCATCCAGTCTCATCCCGGCCAATCAAACATTGCTGCCGAATGGATCCTGAGTAAGATGCAGCAATCCAATAACCAGACTCTGCTCATGACTATTGACCCGGCTTCAATCCATTCATCCATTCATCCATCCGTCCTTTCATTCATCTGCCCGTCTGTCCATTGATCTGTGGCCAGTGACAAAGCCTTGATTAGCCGACTGACGGATCAAGTGTGGAAAGGAAATTGGCCGTGTGTGTGTGTGTGTGTGTGTGTGTGTGTGTGTGTGTGTGTGGACGCTTATAGAGAGCTGAGAGGTAAAAAACAACAGCGCTCGAACACTCAGAAAAATCCACCTGAACCTGTCGATGCATCACACGCAGGCACGTGCATGAAGTGATAATCAACGATGAGCGTGCACGAGGATTTGTGCATTTCTTCAGGTCACGGTGGTTACATGCTAAACTGAGCAAACAAATGTGATCTTAATCTGCGTGTGTTGATTTATTCGCTGGTTTAAAGAACACAGACTTTTAGGAGCAGATGTTACAGAGAAGTGACTGGATAAGATGAACAGGACAGTAGAGGAAACAGGAGAGGGAGGGGGAGGCTGCAGAGAAAGTAGAAGGCAAGAGAATTGAACTTGGACACAGAGACAGAGAGAGAGAGGATTGAATTGATCGGGGGATTTCTCGTTCCCAATCCCTCAGCGAGCAGAGTAATGATGCTGCGTTGGCTGCGGCCCCAGAATACGACTCGGCTTCATTAGGTGTGATTAAAGCTGCCCTGCTGACTTAGGCCTTCCTGCCTGGCACACCTCACCTGACCCCTCTGACATAACTCAGCCCGGCAGAGCCAGGCCTCTGCTGCCTAATCTCACTTTGGTCTTAACACAATTTCTCAGCAGTGTTATTGGATCTACTGGCTGCAACCGGCTAAAAACGCAGTATCTATCGTCCCACCTCCTGATGAAGTGATAGCATGTTAGCAAACAGATCCAGCAGACAGAGAGCAGCATTAGTTAACGTTCAGTTTGAGTCGTCTTTGTATCACCTGATGTTTGAAACCTTTCCCCCCCTGAGAACAACACCTGGCTGTGCAGGAAGGTACCGCTTTCGTTTGGTGCCGTTTTCTTTTTTCTTCTGCTGAACGCTGCTGCTGCTGCTGGAAATAAAGTTGATGAAAGTGCTGAGACTGATACAAACAGTAAAATGTGCCGTAAAAAACGAAACTGTGATCTTAAAAGAGACTAAAAACATCCATAAAGCTGAGGGGAACTGCAGGGTGGAGTATTAAATCTCTGTGGCTCCGTCACTTCGAGCACATTTGGCGCATTGTTCATATAAATATGTGGATCAGCCTGCCTTTAGCATCATAAAGAAGTCGTACCTCGCCGTCTGAAGCCATCGCGGGGAACCGCCGGCTTTAATGCGGCCTACACCTGCCGCAGAGCCGGTCCAGCTGTCTGGTTCACATCTGCAGTAAACAAGCCCGCCTCTCTTCAACAAAGGGATTTACTATCCTGCACATAGCTCAGTCCTGCAGATTCTCATCTGGGTTTACATGCTTTTCAAGCTGATTAACTCGCACACACACACACATGCACACCAAACCGGCATCTTAAGTGTGCGAACAGGCGAGAATGTGGTAAAATAAGTTTGCACGTCCTTGTGAAGTGGTGTTTGAGTCTTGGTGAGGTAGCTGGGCTGCTGTTTGCAGGGCTGCTCGGTGAGGTGGTGATCTCACAGTTAGCTTGGAACATACTAGCGCTCACCAGCTGTGATAGCACATCAAGCTAGTCGGCTTGCTAATGGAACGTACAGGCAAAGTTGTGCTCAATGCTCAGGAAAGTGTTTTCATCTCTGCAGCCTTGTGTTTTGCGGCCCTTACCTGACCAGGTAACCCCGAGAGCGGCTCAGACCAACCAGAAGGTCACTTGGGTCACATGCAGCTCTGAAAGGAAGCATGAATGGAGGGAGCAGACAGATCCTGGTTCAACAGACACCGATTAATCAGGTGGTTTCTGATGTCAGACTAATTTTCTCGGTGTCTGATACAAATAAAAAGCAGCTGTTGTCGAGCACACAGTGACTGTCTGCATTTTCAATTATGGATTAAAAATAGCCGTCTGTAATTTTGTGTGGGAGGCCTATGCTGCAGTCTCATTTATTTGTGTCCAGATTATGTTGGCCTAATTCTTCACAGCACTAAATAATGAACCCAGTGACTTAAAAGAAATCATGTGCGCTCCTTCAGAACAATCGCACCATTTTGCAGTTAGCGTGGGAACGACAGACATATCTCAGAAAATGTTTCTAACCAGGCTGTTTTTGTCGTTGCTGCCTCCGTCCACTCTTTGAAGTCATAAGTAACTCATGACCGGCCTGAACATGGTCTGGATTCATACATGCACTATGTGCTGTTTTGCAGACCTAAATATTGTCCTTATGAAGGCCGCTTCGCTGAACAGAAACAGAAAAATCGCCAAATCGTTCGCCAAAGAAGTGATCTACCTGGTTGTGCAACCGGCACATGTGCAGCAGTGTTTCTCTCCCTGCGCCTCCTGCTCGGCCCGGAGACTTTTCACCGGGATAGCTTTGCAGCGCTCTGCTCTGTTTCCACTTTCACGGTTTACAAGCAGAAAAAGAGTTGTAATTCACCTTGTTTGTAGTTGGAGCTGTCCTGTCAACAATGGTGGTCTATGGGGAAAATGGCTTGAGGGCTGCAGGGAGTTTTCTGCTGCAGCTTCACCGTTGGCCACAGGGACAAATTGGCAACAAAGCTGAAAGACTGCAGTGAATCAGTCTCTGTTAATGCATCCCTGCAGCAACCCGACTGACTCCACCGCACCAGCACGCTTCCTGTTACATGCAGCCATAAATTGAAATATGATAACTGTGACTGAATCAGTGGAGCTTTGATCTTTATGTTTTACATCATCACAGCATTTTTTTGACAGTGCTTCCTCTCAGAAAGTCCTGTCAACGATGTTAAATACTTCGTTATATCCCTGGAACACTGACTCTCCCCTCTGCTCATTTATACACTGACGAACCAATCGATGGCACTTCAGCAGATCCTCGCTCGACCCCTCCACTCACACTGGCTGTGCACAGAGCGATGTGTCATTTAATGCATGTCAGTTGATGCCACACGCAGTGAAAGTCGTCAAGGTAACAGCTGCCAGGATGTGCTGATCCGGGCAGTAAGTTTGTCAAATTGCTGCTTTTTTTTTTTCGAGGCCGACCCTCGATGACACACGTCGACACCGTGTGTGCGTCTGATCACGGCGCCTCTTGTTGTGAGTGCACTAGATGAGTGATTATCAACTTTCCTGGATGACAGCTGGACGGCAGCTGTTTCAGATGGATTTTTAAGAG
This sequence comes from Chelmon rostratus, assembly GCF_017976325.1. NCBI lineage: Eukaryota > Metazoa > Chordata > Actinopteri > Chaetodontiformes > Chaetodontidae > Chelmon > Chelmon rostratus. Next base: position 28,816,995 of record NC_055661.1, read on the forward strand.
TCACCAAAACAACCGTGAAACTCGGTGAGGAAGAAAGAAGCTCGGCTGTGTGTGATTTCCCCCGTGTAAATTGCAGCCTGCATCATAATTGGCAAGTATCGCCGCTATCTTTTGTGCCAGAAGTGCAAACTAATATAACACCATCACCATTTTCATGATGATCACCAGCACAAATCCCAACCTAATAAAAAATAGCTCTCTCAAATTAACAAATTACAATCTGCTCTTCTGGAATCAAATTGTTTTACGCTCTAATACCCCCCCCCCCCCCCCCCCCCCCCCCCACACACACACACACACACACACACACACACACACACACACACACACACAAGAAAAAGTGTATTAATATCTTTTCATGAACCTTGGTCCCATGGCAACACCAAATTTGCTCTGTCTGGGTGTTGGGATGATCGAATCCCCCAGACAAATCACTGCACGATAACACAGGCGTCAGCGCCGCGGCGTGCAGAGGTCATCCGCTGATATTAATGGCCTGCTGGTTTACTAGCCTGTGGTGATTGGTTAAGTTTATTCAGGCATTAGTTAGAGGGGCAGATCAATGGACTTTAACAGTCGTTTTGACTCCAGAGGGGCATATGGTGCATATGGTGTGGGGGGGGGGGCTGGAGGTGTTGGATGTGATGAGGTTGGTGGATGGGAAAAGAAAAGGAAGATAAAGAGGAGCAAATGAAGCTGGCGTAGGAAGATTAAAGATAAACGGCAAACAGAAAACAGGTCAAGGAGGAAGAGGAGGACGAGAGACGGGGGGAGGAAGGTTAAGAGCAGGAATGGGGAAGGACAGGGTTGAAGAGGAAGGTTGCAGGGAAAGATGGAGGACAGAAACGACGTCCTGTGGCGCCGTGTGGTTTGTCCTTTGCAGGCGCACGCCGGCCTGTTATCTGTTGTTTCGTCTGCACTCGGGCAGATTTAGAAATTCTCCTCATGTGTCGGACATCGTTTTTATCTGCAGCTGAGTGACAGTTTTTCCCTTTTCCCAGGAACAGCTGACCGTGAGACTTAACACAGGTCACAGCTCACCCAGTCCCACACGTATTCCTCTCATAGAGACTGTTTGTCCAAAGCCAGGACTCGTTTAGATCTCACAGTTAAGACTTGAGTTAGTAAATTGTACTTTCTGTGCAGTTACTTTGGTTTGATTCTGGTCCTACAGTGATCTTTAGTCTTCTTCCAACAGTTATTTAAGTGTTTCTGGAGAAAATCTGATAATTCTGCCCCGTCGACCTCAAAAAATGTATGAAAAATGTAAGATCTTGCCTTGCACTCCCCCCAAACTACAATGGTTCATTGTCTGAAACCAGGAAATGTGCTCAGTAAAGCTCACAACAATCTGTGATGTAGAGGAAACGTCAGAGGGGGACCAGAATAATCAGCATCCATCCAGCTGGGACCATGAATATCACTGTTTTCAGGGAAATGTAGGTGGTCTATGATGCAGCAGTCGGTGGATCTCCACGTATTCATCCAGTTCACGTTCAGTGAAACATGATGTCAGGATGAATGAATGACAGGAGATGACAGTTCAGTGTGATTATCAGGTTTAAAATGACCTTCATCCGACTTGACGTCTCGTTTTAAAGTGTCGGCCAATTTAAAACATCTTCCCGTCTCTCTGTTGTCCTCACAGATCCGGGCTCAGTGGATCTGGACCAGCATGACGTGGTTTCGCTGACTGACGCTCTCAGAGGTTTCCTGCAGGATCTGCCCGCCCCCATCATCCCTGCCACCGTCTACAGCGAGCTGGTCTACACTGCTCAAGGTACAGCGTGGGACACTGCAACACGCACCTCGACTAAAACTCTGTTAAAGTTCACTCAGTTCACTCAAACCACGACAAAGAACGCTATTCCCCTCTGAGCCGGCGGTCGGCTAGTTTAGCTGTAGTTTGGCACAGCTATGGTTCGTTATTGCGTATTCGTAGCCGACCGCCGCAGAGTCAGCCGTGTTGTGGCTGGCTGCTCGCAGCACGCTGCGTTCCGTAATGACATCATCCACGTCAGAGGTAGTTGCCTAGAGACGCCGGATGTTGATAACATGCCACCACGGGCTCAGAGGGGAATAGCACCAGCATATCAGAACAAAATATTGGAATATGAACGAGTTTCTGCAGATTATGCGTTATATAGAGGCTGCGCATGGATGCCCCGAGTACTCGCATTATACGGATATACGCGCCGCTCCTCTGGGGCTAATTTCTTCAAAACTACTCCAAATGCCACTGAACATGGACAAGTAAGTCCAGTCAACATGAGAGCATGAAGTGTACGAGGGGGCAGGTGTGTCTCGGCAGGTCGAGCGGGTCGTCCACCAATCAGAAGGTTGGTGGTTCGATCCCCGACTGCTCCAGTCTGCAAGTGGAAGTGTCCTCGGACAAGATGCTGATGGGTGGATGTGGACGTGGACGTAGCAGCTCCATGTCTCTGAGGCAGCACAGCTGTCAAGATTAATGCGTCTGAGCGTTGAGCTGCGTTGCCGAGGAGGCTGATGGTAGTCGTGGGTATTAGATTTCACTTTCTATCGTGTAAAAAATGTCCCATTAGCCAACATTAGCACTTCTTTCTGCCAAACAAACCGTCAGCACAGCTGGTGAAACTATGACGTGTGGATTGTCGCTGCATGTCTGTCCTCCTCCACTTTTACAGTAGAGAGTGAGTTAAAGTTAAACTTTCGGGAAGCAAAACTGCCAACACAACTGTGACCCACATAAAATTCAAGACTCCATGTTTTTAGCTAAAAGCGGCGTTTTCCTGGCTGGTGACCGGTGTGAGTGTCATCTGCTCTCCGCTCTCACGCACTGCAGGCTTAAACTCTAGAGCTCAGGGTGTTTTTTTTTTTTTTTTTTTTTTTTGCTTCTGTCACTTGGCGTGAGCGCCGACGCCCGTCACACCTGACAGATTTCAGCCACATCTGGATGTAAAGACGACGAGGCCGTACCCTCTCGTCAGCATCAAATTTCCTCTAATCTCCTGACAGCCTGGGGATTATATAAAAACAAACTCTGAGCTGAGACGTGGCTCAGCGCCAGGTTCCCTCGCTTTCCTCCTTTTTCTGTACAGCTGACCTGCTCGTTCACCCTTTCACCTGCCGCCCACCTCGCCCAGCGGGCCCCCCTCTCTCCGGCTTTTAGGGACTCTCGCACTCTTATCTATTTTTAATGAACCCTACCTTGACATTCGGCGTTTCGTGCTTCGCGTGGGTGGTGTGCGTGCCGGTGTGTGGGAATAAAAGACAGTGGCAGACGGTCAGACACACAGGCAGATGAACAGACAGACAGGTGTGCGTGAGCGTGCACGTCAGTGGGTGTTTGTCAGGGCGGGGGCATCGTCTGAGCTTGCAGGATGTTTGCAGCAGCTTCCCTGCAACCTCCTCCCAAAATATGACTTGGCTAAGCTCCTCGACATGATCTCCAACTGAAAACCCCCTCAATTATGTAAGTGCTTTTCTCTCTCTCTTGGTCCTCGTCCTGTTAAGTGACAGAGCCTTTTTTTAGTTTACTTATTCATGGAAACATTTTAAGTCAGGATAAACCACTTTGAGAGGCTGCATCAAGTATTTTGCGCAGGTTGTCTGAGGTCAAGCCCGCTGAAATTTAACTTCTTATTTAGAAAGACCTCACTGGAAGAGAGTGATTCCTGTGAAATCGGAGTATTATAAAACACGTCTGAAGTGAAGATAAGTCACGCCATAATATTTGGAGATCCCTGAAAAATAAGCTATTTGCTGGAGGGCAAGTGGTGAGAGTCTTTTCTGTCCTCCTTTTTTAGCTGCTCTGTGCTCCAGTCAGCCTTCAGGTCTGCGCCACCAGTTCACCGGATCATTCCTCATATAGCTGCACATGTTCAGCTACAACACACACGAGGCCTCGGCTGCCCGTGAGAGCTTTTTATGTTTATTTTCGCTCGTCCTCGAACGTGTCACCTGGAGCCTGATCATGAGACTGTTAAAGAGGCCGTTAAATTTTCTCTTCGTCGCTCGTCATGTTAATTTTAGCTGTTTTCTGTTTGGGCGTTTTTCCCAAACCAATCGGCATTTATTGTCCCATTGACGTCATTTGTTGTTGACACAGAAACTGTGGTGGCTGAGAGAAGACATCCTCGTTCTTCATCCTGCCTGCAAAGCTTTGACTGGTTGGAAACTAATACGAGACCTTCATCAATTACTGAAAAGTCAGGGCCGTAATTCGGCATTATCGTCATACTGCACAACTAAATTATTACTAATTATTTGCATTATTTACTAATCTGTTATTTTTTCCCATTAATTGATGAATCTTTTACTAGTTTAAATGGCAGAAAATAGTAAAAATGCCCATCGTATCATTTTCAAATGACTTTTCCCAAGCCAAAAGTCCAAAACTATAAAATATTCAGTTCAGTTCAAAATGATGCAAAACAAAGAAAAATATATTTCATTGATGAATGACTTAAACAAATAATTGATCATTAAAATAGCTGGTGCCCCAGACCGTTCCCGCCAACATTTCACATTTTTGTTTCCCATCGATTGACACAAACAATCACATTTTATATTCATATTATACGCAGTTAGCAAGCTCAGATTCACGTGAATCAATGGATGCAAACCCTTTAAAGCTACAATCACAACAGAAAGCACAATAAGTGGCAACAGCAGGCGAACAACCGTTTTTAAAATTCATGCAAAATTGACCGATTCTGTCTCTTAGTGGATGAAGATGGTGAGAGAAGTCAAAGATACCTAAAGTGAAGCAGGAGGAAGGGGTTTGAGTGGTGGAGGGAGCTGTGGCAGCACACAGCCAAGAGGTTATAGCAGCAGGTTATAATGGCCACACTGTACAGCTGCAGGGTTTTAAGATGATATCCATGTGGATGGAATCAGTCAAATTTGCCTCATGCAACGACACTTCCAATTCCCAAACACTGTTAGAAATACAGATAAAGTGTCAAATACCTTTTCAACCCTCTGACCCACCAGCAGGACAGTCCCAAATAATATAAAAACTGTACGTGTACCGTGGTGAATTTGGGGAAATGTGTGATAAAAGTTGCAAACGGCAGTAAAAGCTGTTTTTGTCAAATGGCGTGTTTAATGTGCGTCATCACAGAGTCAGACTCCGTTTAACCCTTAAATTAGTCCATTCGTTTTCTGTTTCAGGGCGGTCTCGTTTTTTTCAGCGACAGAGTAATCACATTTGTTGTCATCAGATGGATGTAATCCTCCTTTAATCCTCCTCTCTTCTGCTTGCTGACCACAATCAGCCTTTTGTTATGAGGACTGTGCCATTTCTCACTTCTCCTTTTTCCAGCTTTTATTTATTTATTTTTTTAAAGAAAGATGTGAGGATGATGCCGTCACGTGTGCGATGGCGCCTTAAAGCATTTTAAAGTGATGGATGAATGCGATGCTGCAGGAAGTTGAGGCCGAGTTTCCTCTGTTGACGTTTTTTTCTCACAGTCACAGTTCACGCCTTCCTCATTCCTCCTCGTCCTCCTTCTGTTTTTCTCTCTGAGTCACTAATCTTAATAATTTCATTTGAGACTGTCAACGCTTCCTCCCTTCTGCCCTTTTTCTTCCTATTCATCCCTCGTCCTCACCCCCCGCCTCCCTCCCCTGTGCCTAACTCTTATCCCGTCCCTGTCTTTTCTCATTCATCAGTTTTGCGAGAGTTAGTTAACCCTAATGGTCCCACCGAGGTCATCGTCTGTGAGGATGAAGGCCAGCTGTCTGAGTCTGACTGACCACTGTCCATCTGGACCTTCAGAGCAGAGACGAAGGAAGGGACCGTCTCGACTCCTTTAGAGATGAGAAGGATGCCTTTAAGATCAGATCAACATTTTAAACTTCTTATCAACCTGACATATAGTGGCCTAAAGTATGTGGACACGTAGGAAAATCTGTCCGTCCTGGACAGTTGGGTCAAAAATTATCCTGCGTCCGACAGCCAGAAAACTCCACCTTTGCACAGCTGAATTTGTGGCAGGTGGAGGGCAGAGGATGGAGAGCAGCAGATCTTGAGTCAAGGCTCTGATCTTATTTACTGTGGATTTCATAGATTTAATGGATTTTTCCTTTTTTTATTTGAAAGGATGGCCATTCCTGTTTCCTCAAGCTGTTTCATGCTCCAACTGACCTAATTCCTGTGATCATCTGATTGGCTCATCGACTGTGTGCATGTAAATGGAACATTTGTGATGCAGTTAAACTGAACAGATGCTTTTCTCCAAAGCAACTTAAAATAAAAGCATTTAAAATCCACATAAACAAGAGCTGGATGTCATCAACAACAAAAAACAACTTCCTTATATAAAGTTATTAAATAAATGGGATATTAGGCTTGTTCATATACTCAGGCCATTGTGTGAAATGTTATAAACAATAAGTGGAGAATAAACCATCAGCAGCTGAGAAGGTGAGACAGATTTTCATCACTTCTTAACAAAACCTTCAGAATTTAGAGGTGAAGCAGACAAAAAAAATGTTAATTTTCCTTAATTAGATAAAATGCCTTTAATTCATAATTATCTCCAAAGAGGCCCGAGGTGAAGCCTCTCTCGACCCCCCCACTGTCCAGTTGTCCAGTGTCCCAGAGTCCCGTGGGGCCAGATGGACCGGCCAAGTTCCCTCTCCAGCCTTGACCTCTATTGACCAGCGGGGTCAACCGCAATCCATAATAACTGAGGGAGGAGGACTCTGTGTGTGTGTGTGTGTGTGTGTGTGTGTGTGTGTGTGTGTGTGTGTGCAGTCGTTGTCTATGATCAGTAGTGGTCAGACAGAGAGAGAGGGGTGACTTCCATGACCCCCATCAGGCTGCAGCAGATTGTCAGCCATCCATCACCGCCCACCTGCCCACCCAAAACACACACACGCACGCACACACACACACACACACACAGTGAGTGTCCCTGGACTTCCTTGAGTCACACAGGCTCCTGGACAGCAGCACATATGAATTCATAAATGTTTTACATTCCCAAAATGTCAACTTGGACATTTTAGATTCATACTTTTATATATTTATGTAAATTTTACATTTATAATCCAGAAGATATTCATATTCCCCATTTTTTATATTATTTATGCAAATCATTTTTCATCAATAGCCATTCAATGCATTTGCATCATAGACTATAAAACATGGATGTAGTCTCTGTGACGTCACCCTCACGTTTCTGAGGAACCATTGTGAAGCTATGAGGTCATAATTATGCATAACTCTAAGCCTTCATATATGAGACCAAGATGTTTTAGTACCAGGGTAAACAGGGTTATTTCTGCTGTTAAATGTTTGATATAGAGGTCTATGCAGATTAACAAGTGGCCATTGGAGGAACTGCAGTTTTTGGTACTTGGCGTGTTTTTTCAGCCCTAGAGGTTGCCCCTTGATTTATATTCAGTAATCGCCTCTATATGTAGTTTCCAGAGTCCAGCAGCCTGTGCGGGCTTCAGTTCTACTCTCTCACAACAGATTCACAGGAAATGATGCACGAGTGTTCTGGACCGTTCGCCTGATGTGACACTGATGTCTTTGTTTTCTACTCTTTACTCGAACGCGACACGATGAATCCTCTCCGACCGCAGTTTGTTCGGCTGCTCTGGAAACAAACACATCAGTCGCTCTTCTTCTGTTGCTTTTGTGACAGAAGCTCAGGGCGCATTTTAAAACAATCTTTACTGAAAAACCAAATATATAGCGAAGACACGGAGCGATATCACACTATTCAGACTATTGCTCTGTTAAATATTAAAGAGGACGAGTGAAAAACAAACAGAAATGATGCTCAGGGGTTGAACTTATATACGAGGCAGTTTTTCATGTGCGTGGTTTCAGGGTATTCAGATAAATACGACGAATGAAAGTTTGGACTTTGTTTTAAAAACTCCAGGTTGTTAAGTTGATGCAGCAGCTGCTCAGAGTTTGTTTGTTTCCTGACCTCAGTGGGAAATTCATTTGATTTCCAGCAGAACTCTGGTCATTAAACACATCACACAAAACCACTTGAAACTTGAGGTTTCCCTCTGACTCCTCCTCTCTGTCTGCTTGACCTTTGACCTGGTGACACACAGAGATGGACACACAGAGATGGACGTCTGACACAGTAACACTTGTACATGGAAAAACATCTTTTTAGCTGTGATATCAAACGTCCACTGTTCCGTCCTGCATGTCCATTCCCAGAGTCATTTAATCGATGCAGGACCTCGGGCTTGTGGGCAATTCTGTTTGTAATAAGCTGCTAAGAACAGAAATATTAAATATCTAAGGATATTACTTGCTTGTTTTTTTGTTTGCCTAGAAAATTTGACATCATAATATGATGTAAGGTTTTTTTTTGGAGCTGGATTTTTTTTTATTTTTTGTGTTATTACGGATGTCAGTGATGATTTTGAATGAGGCTTTCTTACTCCTGGACCAGGACCTGGGTCCTCAGAGCTGCATGGAGCCTTTTAAGAGCCACTTTTCCATCTCGCCCATCAGTCAGTTGTTCTGTCAGTTCTTCCAGCTCTCTGCTGGCCGATCAATGTGAACACTTCCGCACAGGCGGCCAAATACAACGAATACGTCACCTAGCCGGTCGATACACCTGGATGCATGCATGTACACATGTTTAGCTCTGCATTTACAGAAAGCACTCGATAAACTGCATGTATGTAAACGTCAAGCAGAGATCCAGTTTAGCTCTTCGTGCAAACACTGCTGCTGTGTTGCTGCAGTTCCACTGTTTCCTTCTGAGCTACAAGCCTTTTGTAGTGCAGTGGAAAAGTTCCTTTTCCACTGCAACTGGAAAGGACAGTGTTTCATTTCTGTTTGAATTTTAACCTTTTGTGACCTTTGCATAATACCAGCCCTCTCCTACACTCTCTTCTAACCATCAATGATACAGCACAAGCTTAAAGGGAAGGTTATGAAAAGACAGAAATGTTCACTTTAATGTGTCTCATGCATCTCTTTTAGCTGAAGTTCAGCTCTGAACATAAAGTCATTCAATCTTTACAGCTTTTGCACTGATTAAATGAAGTATATAATCCTGCATCTTATGCAAACATCTATTGGTAATTCTTCAAAGTAAATGATGTACACAAAAGAGCTTAACATTCAGGGTCGTTCATGTTGAAGCTTATCATGATCAGGCTAATTGTTATGCACATCAGGTTTCTGCACTCAGAGCTCAAAGCAGCTCAAAGTTCTTCCTCACTCACATTCAGACTCACATTCGACTCACAGAAGATGTTTTATATGTGATGTCGAAGTGATGCTGCAGGTTCTGGATGTGGATGCGTTGTTTTCACATATGAATCTGTTTTTTACCTTTTTTTTAAACTTTATTCTGAGCCGTTGCTGTGAACGGAGAACACAATGCAAAGCATGAATCATGATTAAATATATACAGAGGAAAGCTGAGTGCTGAGTGATGGATATTCTTAGGGAATACAGGCAAACACATATTATTCTCCTTTTACAAAAAAACCCACTAACATCCACTAACATCTGGCTGTTGTCTTCAGTGGGAAAAGGTCCAATCATCATTCATTCCCAGGTCATGTGACTCTGCAGTAGTAACGAGTATTAATCGGCTCCTGCTCTGACTGGCAGTGATGGAAACATGACATCTGGGCGTACTCGCTAATTGTCACTGGCCTCCATGCTGCTGTTTTTGTGAACTGTAACGTCGAGCGTCACACACCAGAAAAAAACAAAGGCAAACTCGTCTACTGGCATTAGGAGACGAGTCAATGGCCTAATTTTACCGCGTTTAAAAATCCCCATATATACGTGTTAGATTTGGTGTAAAAGTGGTAACACTGAGCAGATAAGGCAAGTAAGCACAACACAATATATTAAAAATCTTTTAAAATAATGAGTGTCAAACTGTTTCTTTAACTAAACAGGAAGTTGTCGTGTTCCATACAATTCCACTGAAATATTGAATTATTGCATGACCCACAGTACAACACTCAATGAAACAAAAAACTTCAATAGATTATGTGATTTTTCTTAAGATGACTCCTGATCAGGTTTTGTTTGGAAAACTATGGCTTCAATTTCACTGTTCAGTCTCAATCTCATGAGCTCAAACTTGATTTTGAATGCAGACTTTTAGTATAAAATAGTGACTCTACGAACAGATTCAGACAGAGATGATACGTCTGATCTGTTCTCTCCCGCTGAGTTTCCCCCGTCGTAAACCCGGCACACAGCGGGCTCAGGCACAGATGTTTTCTTGTTTGTAGCTTGTTTGGGGTGGTAAAGGGCCTGCGGTGAGAGCTCCAGTCAATACGTCTGGTCCTCTTCAAACACGGCCCATTGTCTGAACCCCGCTAATACAAGAAAAGGAGTCGTATTATCCCCCGCGTCGCCTCCCGCTGTGTCACTTTTACAAGCATCCATATACAAAACCCCCGTGATTTTCTCCATAGTGTCTGTCGGGCTAGCTGGCTAGCAGCTGGCTGCTGCGCTGGGCCTGAATTCAAATCACTGATGTCCTGCCAAGGCCATACATCTCCTCAAAGCCGGCTCGCAGTTGGCCGTGTGCTCGGATGGATATTGATGGAGGTGCGACTCACTGGGCAGCGCAGCGGGAACGTCTGGTCTGTGTTCAATGTGCACGAGTGAAATGGTGAAATGTCTTTCAGTGTGATAGATGTTTATGCATGCTGCGTTCAGGGCGTCTCAGATCTCAGATGTTCAGCAAGCATTAAGACACACGGATGCACGCACTTCATCTTACTTTGTCTCACTATGCAAGGTTTCCTTTGCTTCTGCAAAACTGTTGATCTGAATATAAAATAATGTTGGATCCAGGTGGGACGTGCTGTATATATATACTGTCATTTCATTACATTAATGAATAATAGACTTTATTAGAATCACATACAGTAAATCTTAGAGGGGAACAAAATGCTGTGTGGGACCAGGGTTACCAATTAATCAATTTCTACGTTTGGTTTGCAAGAAAATCTTAACATTTGGATGGAAAACATCAATTTTCCAGTGAAATTAAAAGGTGCTTTTGTTTCACGGCCACAGTTTGAGCTCGGCCTCGTGGTTACAATGAAGTCATGATGACACAGCATAAAACTTTGTTTGTTTTGGTGTAGCATCCAAAAAAAAAAAGCCATTTAGTGAATCATTGACCTGGTTTAACAGGCTCAAGAACCCATCCTGGTGTTGTTTCTGTCTTGTAGAGAGTCAGAGTGTGGAGGAGTGCGGGGAGAGGCTGAAGAGGATCCTGGAGTCTCCCAGCATCCCTCAGGCCAACCACCAGCTCCTGGTCCACCTCAGCAGACACCTGGCCCGGGTCAGCCAGCACAGCCAGGCCGGTCCCCGCCTGCTGGGACAGGCCTTTGCCGAGGCCGTCTTCAAGCACTCTCCTCTCAGGTGGGCAGCGTTCACCCGTCATTCCCTCGTTCGCTTCTACATTAACTAATTCATACAGGTATAACTCAGCAGCAACGGAAGATACACGTCTGATTGGCTGGAAGGTGCTGAAATCCTCTGCCAGTTCAGCTAAAACATAGGTAACCATAGCAACAGCACTGCAACCTAGCAATTAACTGACTGGTGAAGCTAAGCTAGCCATAAAACACAGAAACACTTTTACATTGACCAGGATACTTTTTTGACTCACCACGATATAAAAGACACAACACGTGTCCAGATGTGCATATGTTATATATATATATATATATATATATATATATATACAATGACTAAGCAAATTCAAAGTGCTCAGTCAGTGTAATTAGGAAGAAATCACCACCCAATCATTTCTTAATTTATCCAAAAGTGACCCAGACTGAAAGTTAGATAGATAACATAATTTTAACCTCTGCAACCAAAGTTTTTCTGCCCACAGGTTTATGTCTTTGGCTTTATTAGCGACTTTCCCCCCTAACGTGACTCTATAGATGCTTTATTCTTTGTTTTCTTAATTCTTGAATGGATCCTCGTTAGCTTCCACAAAGCGGTCTCAGCTCGTCGTTTGGGTACATTTCATGTTTCGTGGTCCTCGAGGAATTATGAGTTCAAAAATCAAAACTACAAATGATGGAAATGAGAGGTGCTTCCCACACAGCTGTTTCAACCATTTCTTTCTTTTTTCCATTTGTTGCATAAAACCGCTGATTATTCCACACTTCTCTCACAAAAGTCCCGCAGCATTTGGACTTGGAGGGCATTTCCGTTTGTGAATCAGTCAGCCAAAGAACTAAACAAAGTTTTTGGCTGAAGGCAGGACACCGATCCACGAATCAGCCACCGCTCATTTCCCTTACAAACCTCTAATCAATCGAGCGAGATTGCCGTGATCTTCTCGCTGGATCGAGCTCAGCATTTATGCAGTGAAAGCTCTGCCCGTGCGAACAGGAAGCCCAGGCATGATATCTGGCTGAGCAGCAACATCCACATCCTGCAGTTTAAGAGCTGGATGTTTGAAGACTGAGAGAATGGCATTAGCGGGGCTGATGGTATTGTTTTGTTCCTCTCTACCCTGCACAAGCTCGCCTGTGTCTGTTTTTCCAGAAATTACTGAGGAATTTCTCCTCGTGGCGTGGCGTGCACTGGAGATGTAGTGGATTCAGCGATGCAGTCAGCGAGTCAGAAGCAGTGATTGTTTGCGCAGCCTGGTCGACCAATGCACCTCTGACGTGCTCAGCGGGCGGATAAAGAGCGCGGCGGCGTATCATAGCACGCCATGCTTCAGTGTTTCAGCCAGATCCCGTGTTAGCTTGTTTCAGCAGTGTGGAAATGTTGATAAATCCTCGATAGTTTGGGTGTGTACACAGTCTGCAAGCATTCAGACGGTCACACTGATTCTGTTGTTTGGGCTTTACAGCAGGGCGACTATGGCTCTGACTCTGATATTCAGTACTATGAAAAGTCTGTGTGTGTCTAAAACTTGATAGATCCTGTTCCTCTGAGCCACAGGGCTCCATTATTGTCCACAAACCGTTCCTTCACTACAACAAAGACGCCGCTGTAGTTCATTTTGAGCCAGTCTCACATCCGCCGTGCAAAATATCCGAAATAAAATGTTTTAATTTTTAATGGAGCATAGTTTAATGGTGTTCTGACACAGCTTCTGCTCCCGTCTGTGTGTCTGTGAACAGTGCGGACGTGAACCCGGAGCATCACGTCAGGATCTTGGAGGCTCTAATCACGACCGGAGGCCTGATGGAGATGCAGGCTGCACCAGGTAGGATGATAAACACGCACACACGCTTCCTCCCTTTTCATCCATATGCACCGCATGCATACGCTGACATTTTCCTGCAGGTGTGTAACAGTATGTGCGCGGCGGCATGATTGTGCCATAAGATACTGATTGGTTTGGTGTCTTTTGTGACACTGATGAATCACACCGAAGCTCGTCTGCTCTGTCTCTCAACACGCACACACACACACACGCAGTTCATTGTCACGTTTTTCTGCTCTCAAAGTGCCTGAAGTTTGTTTCTCAAGTGTATCAGCGAACATTTCTCACACTGGAAACATGACATTCCCTTTCCCTTCCCCGCTGTACCACAAACTGCAGTGGAAAACACACGTTTGGTTTCTGGAATATGTGGACAACACAAACTTTTTTGCCCAGCTGCTGCGGTAAATTGGGCATGAAGCATGAAATAACAGCTCTAACTTCACTCTCCGTTAGTTCAGTTTACAGTCTGGATGTACAGAGTTTATGGTAACAAAACACGGCGGTTTCGTGTTTTTCTTTTTTGCATTCCTGCTTCGCTGGACCATTGCAGCTGCGAGCGAGGGTATGAATGTGAGCACGGCAGCTCGGGGTTAGCGCACGCTGTGAAAAATCTCAGACCTCAGCATCATTTCTCCGAAAGCAGAGAAAAACAAGCTCCTTTCTTAGACTGAGATGGTTTGGGCCACAGCAGAAACTTTGTGAACTAAGTCTGTGTAACTGGATATGAGGTGAGTCCACAGAGGCTGCGTTTAGCTGCACTCAGCTGGGAAGGCGAACGAAAAGCAGTCAGCTGATGTCACCTGACTCCCTCCACAGAAAAAATCGTAATCCTTTCTCGTTTGGGCATCTTAAAAAATGCAAACTTTTAAAAATGTTATTATTGTTATTAATAAATTTGGTTACCGTATTGCCTACATTACGGAGCTGCTGCCTCCTGGTCCTGGTCCAGCTGCTGAAGTGAGTCAAGGATCAGCATGTGTGTGATAAACTGAGGAAAATACCTACAGCCCATTGGCAGATGGCGTATGGCATATATATATATATATATATATATATATATATATATATATATATATATATATATATATATATGTAATTGTTCTGTTGTGCAAAAACGTAAAAGCTTGACTCTGGTTCCTCCCACATCTCCCCGTGGACTCTGGAGCAGTAAACAAGTGTCATGTTGCCCCTTGAATAGCATGTTGGGAGTGATGGATTCCTAGTTGCCCACATCAGATGAAGTGTTAACTGTGTGTGAACTTCCTACAGCAGCTGTATTTATCCTGCATCCGAGCTCCTTTTCCTCCACATCTCAAACATGGGGAGAATTGTGCGACCCAGTTTCGGTCGTGCCTCAGATTGTGACCCTGCACAGCGGTTTGGTGTGATGCTGGTTCAAGCTGCTTTTCTCTGACGCTGTTTATTCCACCTTGGCTGACATCTAGTTGTACAACACTTGAGACTTGACCATTTAATTCCACATTGTGAAAACTAATGCTGAGGTCTAAAATGTTCGTTGCGGTCGTGTTTTTTAGATCAGGGTCCAAACACGTAGAGCTGCTGTAGCTTTAAGTCTTCGGTACGTCTGCAGGAATAAAATGCTGCGACGAGATCAATCGAGCTCCGTGAGGACGAAAGAAAGGTCAGACAGCAGGTGTGAGGCTGATTGCGAGGGCCAAGCCAGTCTGCTGAGGTCATTGTCTGCAGGTCAGCGTGTGTATGTGTGTGTATAAATGTCAGTAGGTCAACGTGTCTGTGTGTGAGGTTGTACTGGTCTGTCGAGGGCCATGGTGTTAGGGCCAGGGTCGACATATGGGTCGTAGCAGTGATTTTAGCTGCTGCGTGTTGTCTTTATATGGAGCAGCGGTTCGTTCAGAGGGGAAGCTGGTACGCTGCTGGACTAGGAAGCAGATTGTCTGATTTACAGGCCTGGCAAGGACATAACCTGGACCACCAGATACGTCCAACAGCGGATAGACAAGCAGGCTGGAACTTTATTTTTGTCCTTTGACACAGTAGATCATGACCCTAAAACTGTTGGGGCTGCTGAAGATTTTCCATGTTAACTAGCCATTAGTCGACTAATCATTGTACCATAATATTCATTTCATTTTTTAAATATATAAATGTTGGGGCACGCAAGCGAGCGCCCTGTTAACAACAATGTTCAGCTGGTCCATGTTCACTGGGAGGCAGCCGAGCTCGGTCCAAGGCGACCTCCAGAATAGAGTGTTTTTTTGTCCTGAGACTAACCGACTAATGAAAACTCCGTCGACTGTTCTCGTTAACAGTTTGGTTGTTTAGTTTAGTTCAGTTAAGCAGTCGTAGTGGTTATTATTAATGTCACAGCCCAGGAACTTCTCATCAGCCTTAGCTCGCATCTCCTGTGGTGTCCCACAAGGCACCATCATAGCAAAGCTAAAAGCGATGTGTTTCCTTTATGCTGATGACACTCTTTCCTCTGTAATTCTGTGTACCTCAAATTAGAGGTAAGATCTTAAGCCCAAGGCCGACCCGGCCCGAAATTCGGGTCGGGTCGGGCTTCTCTCTCGTTGACTTTTTTTTTTTTTTAAATAAATATATAAAAATGTGTACTAAAACGATACTAAACTACGGAATACTTGTTATAAAATAAATGATTTGGATAAAACAGAGAAGGCTAAACAGGAGCCGCAGAGCCAGAGCATGCTCTGCGCACGTGAACGTCGTCCTCTTAAAATTCTTCCCCTCCGCAAGTCCGCATCTGACCTGCTGGGATCCCCGATATAGAGCAGCAAGAAGTGAAGGATAAACTAAAGACAGGGGAATGGAAAAGGCAAACACGCACTGGTAAGAGTGAGGTGTGGAAAAGCTTCAAATTGATTGTTGAAAATGCTACAGAAACGTGTGCTGATAAAACTTGCGTCTCTGTCTATTATCCATCCGTCATTGTTCTTCTTTGTCTCTCTGCCTCTCTCTCTCTTAAAGTGCCGCGCTAAATTCTTAAGGACGTACTGCTGCTGTGGTTTATGGCCCAATTTTCAACCCGTCAAAATGACGGACGGCCTTAAATTTTTCCCGTCAACTCTTAAAAAAATCCGTCAATGATGGAAAATTGTCGGTTAATGTAACCTCTGCAGACACAGAAATATAAAAGATGTAAATGTTTATTCAGTCTTGTTTAACTTAGATTTCGTTACAAAAGTCAGGCTTTAATTTGTTATCATAAATCACCCCTCCTCCTCCCGAGTCCTCACAAATAAAATATGAAATTTTGGGTTTGCTTCGGGCTCGGGCCTGCAAATCACATTATTTGGTCGGGCTCGGGCTGGGTCGGGCTTTAATACTCGCGGGCCTGGGTCGGGTCGGGCTGGATTTTTTGGGCCCGATCTTACCTCTACCTCAAATATATTTACTGTATTAAGTCTTTTTGGCTGACTTTGTCATGTTTGGCCTCCCCGACTCCTTCATCCAGTAATTAAAACCTGCAGTATTTCCATCACTATGTGCCTAATGTTTGGCCAAGATACTTTTTTTGACTCAGATTTCTAGCTTTGTCGGGTTAATCTGATTGTTTCATCCAATTCCCTTATTTGGGGAAATTAACCCAGATCATCATCAAGCCTTGTTCCTAAAATGTATTTCTAGTCAAGCTCAGAAATCTTAATGCAACAATCATTCACAAAAAGCTAAACCATCAATTGAGACACAACCTTGTGGAAATGTTACTGACTTTAAAGAAACAGTTTGGAGTCAGAGGCTGTTTTGGGACCAGCAGCTACTAACTCTTTGTTATTCTTCAGCTTAAGGTGGTTTTGCATTAGCTTTAGCGTTTGGGAACGGTGGTGAAAAGCTGCAGAGCAGTACAGCAGACAGCACATACACCTCATAGAGCCACAATTCAGCCTCAACCATAAGTGCGACTCTGGTGTCATTGTTCAATTTTCAGTTTTGGGGGGCGACACACCAAAGGACAGGCTGATGTTTGGAAGACGATCAATAATTCATGGAATAAACCTCTGTCCTGCAGGCCGGGGAGATTGAATGGATGCATCAGGGGTTGGGGATGGGCTGCCACCGGAGATTTGTGATTTTTCCTGATTCAAAATCTCTTTTAAATGCAAATGTTAAAATGCGGCCTGATGGGAAGCAAACAAAAGGACATTCAGCATGCTCAGGTTGATTTAAAATTTCACAGAGCTTCTCCTCGGGGCGTCCCGCTGTTGCTTGCGCTTCCTCCTTCTCTCGTTTGATTGTTTCGCCATGTTGGGACTCGTCTGTAAATCCATATTTGAATTTTGGATCGTTTTCTTGGTTTGCGGAGGAGTCGCTTTGGTGTTGGCCGTGCGTTATATAAATACGCGCTCTTTGCACAGTTAGAAAGTTGTGTGTCAAATCAAGCTGCTAAGCTACAGTGAAATTATTCTGGAGAGGAAAAACTGTGTGTGTGTGTGTGTGTGTGTGTGTGTTGGCAGACAAGCTTACATCACAGCAACAAAAGGACCAGAGGGAGCTTTTTGTGCTGTCTTTGAAGTGTGTCTTTTGTAACATCTCTTACACAACACTCCCTCCCTGTCTGTCTCTCTCTGTGGGGCGTCTCAATAAAGCCTCAGAACCCTCTTGTTGCTTTGTAATCAGGGGAACGATGTGGGAAATTGTGCTGATGTAACACTCTCACACAGTCCTCCACCTTCGTTTATTCTCTCAGGAGCTCTATCTGCGTCTTCTTTATATGTGGTTCTGTCATGAGTTTGGTCTGGACGGGAATTATCTGCCCATGAAGTCAGCTATAAATTCAGCCAAGTCAAGTCAGTTTTATTTATACGGCCCAATATCACAACTCTGCCTCCAGGGCCTGTACATTCTGTGCAGCATATGACAGCATCTATTATTAGACCTTTGATTCAGATAAGAGAAAACTTTTTTAATGGGGGAGGGAAATGGAAGAAACCTTAGGAAAGGATCCCTCGCAGACAAAAAGACCAACGCAGTAAAATTACTGTATGGACGATCAGGATGACAAAATTATAGCTTGAGTGTGAACATATCCAGGAAGATCAATCAATCAATCAAACTTTATTTATACAGCACTTTTCATCCATTTAAAATGCAACACAAAGTGCTTCACAAGATAAAAGAATACAACAACAGAGAGAATAAAAGCATAATATGACAGACAATATCCCACTTCCAGATATACACACATGCGCTCACACACACACTCACAAAACACACACACACATACACACAGTGCTGAGACATGGCAGGGCACTGAGGAACCATGTGAGGAAACACCTATGGGAGCCATCCACAGCCTGGCCAAGGTGTTGAGCGACTTCAGGTTCTCTGCAGCTGAGACACCAGGATCCACACTGAAACACTGTCCGCTTCGCAACCAACCAACTGCGGTCTGACTGATCCGAACGTGAAGCAGCAAAAGGTAACAAGCGTCACCTGTAGGTGATAAAATGACGATTCATTCAGGACGACCACACGTGA
Source organism: Chelmon rostratus (assembly GCF_017976325.1). Taxonomy (NCBI): domain Eukaryota; kingdom Metazoa; phylum Chordata; class Actinopteri; order Chaetodontiformes; family Chaetodontidae; genus Chelmon; species Chelmon rostratus. Next base: position 28,835,669 of record NC_055661.1, read on the forward strand.
TGAAAAGGCCGCTGTCACAGCAGACCCACATGAATCGTACAAATGGAGAAGAAGTCCTTCATGGTGCTGCACCTGTTTGCAGACATGAGAAGTGAAGAAGTGGTTCAGAGAGAACCGTCTTTCACATGTGGTCGGTCACTGCGGAAGGTGGGAGCGTTTGATGGATTGCTGACGTTGGAAGGTTACAGAACTTGTCGGGCGCGTCCTTCGAGTTCTGTCGGTGGAAAGAGTTTCAGACGCTGCGGCGAGCACGCTCATGAAGCATGCTGAGGCTTTTCACCCCCGTCTCCTGCAGCGTCTGTTTATGTCGTGCTGAAGTTTCCTCCCAGTTGTTTTGTGGTCGCAAATGTCGTCACTGCCTGGATTATGTGCGGAGGTGACCGTACGAGAGTCGCTGAGGTGGTCCAGGGGGGTGGCGGGCGTGCAAAGTGCAGGATTCACACCAGATTCCTTCATGTGGTTTATGCAACAAAAGCAGTTAAGGTGAGGGTGAGGGGCTTGAGGTTACGGTCAGTTAAAGATTGTGTGTGTTTTCCAGACTGTGAACATTTTAGTGACGTATCAGCTAATTAACAGCTTTTTATTAATTGAAAATTCAGCTTCAAAACGTCTTTACTTTGACAACTTGGTTGTATGTAAGCTTCAGGGAGACTGGGGTGAAATAAAGAATTTGAACCACATAAATGTATTACAGCTAACGGGTCTTCCACCAATTGAGTCCTTTGTACGATGTGTGATCAGTAATTCTAAAAACCACTTAATGTTTGATCGAATCGACCCGTCGGTTTTTTCCACATATTAGTGAAACAGCATAAAGGGGATTTAGAAGTAACCTGATTGTTCATCATACATTAGCTGTGTCAATAATGTTTTAATTGATCTGAAAATTATCCAATCACATCTCAGCTGAGATCATGTGGGGTGCATAGGTTGTGTCTGCACACTGACCTGCAGTTGTAGCGCTCTGCAGCCCTTTGGTACAGATTCATATGCACTGTCTCTGAATCGTACTGTAGTTTGGCTTAAAATACAATAAATCTGGAGTCTGTGTGGTGTTATCCCACTTTCAGCACCTGGCTCCAGCTCCAGCACTGAGGTGTTCAGGTGTGTTCAGCTCATGTTGCACTTTCAGTGGCCGGGCGGGCTGATGGCGGTCTGACGGAGCTTCCCTTTGTTTGACGAATGCAAACGGAGAGAGAGAGAGAGAGAGAGAGAGAGAGAGGCTGAAACAGGGAGGTCAGGTTCATGTGTGAGCATTTTTCTCACCCATTACCTCCTCTGCCACCCCTCCAGACAGCATTAGTGGAGGTCAAGGGTTACCACAGTGCCTGTTGGCGGTATGTTAACCCCTTTACAGAGGTGTGTGTGTGTGTGTGTGTGTGTGTGTGGGTGTGTGTGTGTGTGTGTGTGTGGGTGCCCGTTGACCTCTCAGGAGAGCTGCCCTCCAAGCCATGTTCTCCAAATGGAGTCTGAATATATGACCGGTGCCGCTCCACCTGAGTGCTGCAGCTCAGTGTGTGTGCGTGTGTGTGTGTGTGTGTGTGTGTGTGCGCGCGCCTCGTCCAGTCAATCCGTCAGCCTGCACGCTGGAATCGGTGGGTGAAAAAAAAAAAGCGAGGGTTGTAAACTCCCAAACACACCCATTCATATTCTGGTCCTCTCGCTCTGCTTTTGTTATGAGCTGTTTTCCTTCCCAGGCACGCAAACCATGCCCGCAGCTTGGCATGAATACGACATACACCAGCACACACACGCTCACACACACCGACACCGACTCCACACACGCACGGCTCCTCTCCCCGCTCTCTCAGGCCGGTTATTTGGCTGCTGTTGTGGCCGAGGAGGGTCTGGTGGTAAGATCTGCAGCTCATCAGAAGGCTGGCTGTGTTCTGGCTGACGGTGTCTCTCTTTTTTCACATCATTATAATCCTCTGTTGAAATTCTTCCTCCTCTCTGGCTCTGTCCAACGTTGAAACACACACCTCAGAGCACCTCTAAAGCTCACTTAATTAATTAACACGCCGCGTTTTATAAAAAAATGTGAAACGAGGAATTGTGGTCGACCTTCCTCCAGGTTACAGAGGTGAGAGCCCACCTGCTCGTTATGAACTTTAAACTGATGTCGACGCAGAATCATTTAAATACACTGATGAATATCAAACTAGCTCCAGCCTGGTGTTTAACCTGCAGTGCTTCTTCTCACCCAACAGTGCAGTGTGATCGACTTATCAATCACCTGCTGAGTCAGATCAGACAGATCCTGACACGTCTGGTCATCAGTACAGTTACTAGATGACGGTTTGAACAATCGCCTCAACAGTTCTTCTGCACGGCGTCTCCGGCTGCAGTGGTCAGAGAGCACAGGTTCTGGTTCAGGTTCAGGTTCACAAACTGTCATTTATACACTTCTGTTTGTGTGCTAATTAAACCAAAGAGACACCTCTTAATAAGGCAGCTGCAGAGGTTTTTCTTTATTTCCATTTATCAGTTTAGAAAATGTTGCCAGTTGATTAATCATTTCAGTATTTTTTCAGTAAATTCACTGCTTCCAGCCTCTTAAAAGAAAACATTGTTTGTTTGTCTTGGTGACAGAAAGCTGAATGTTGGGTTTTTACTGTTGGTTGGCCAAAGACGTTTGTGGATGTTACAGTCTGTGTTGGCTATTTTGCTAAATTTGCTGATGTTTCATGGAACAAATCCACCAATTAATTGTGACATTAGCATTTTGACTGATAACATCAAACAACAAAAATCAGCATTAGTTGCAGCCCTTGTTGGTTTTTTCCCCTTTGGACCGAGCCAGGCTAGCTCTTTCCCCCTGCTTCCAGTCAGTATGCTAAGCTAGGCTAACCGCATCCTGATTCCAAGATTATTTTCCATCTTTTCATCTCACTCTTGGAAAAAAAGCAAATTTTTTCCCAAATGTTGATTTATGATCCGAAAGAAGGGAAATCTGAAGCCGCTCAGCTGCTCATGTGTGAATGACCTGGACCTAATCCTGAACTTAACACACTCTCTCTCTCACACACACACACACACACACACACACTCACACACACTCAGACTTTTCCAAGGTCAGAGCTTAGAGCACCCAGAGTGTGAGAGCGTGTTAGGGCATGTTGGTACGTGTGAGATTAGAATAAGAGTGTGTAAGCATGTCAGATACATAAATATTACATGCATGTTTGAGTACAGCACATGCATAAACTGTGTATGTGTGTGTGAGTGTGTGTGTGTGACGGGTTCACAGTTAAGTCATGACTCTATCCCAATAGCAGGAAAATGCCAGCTTAACATCCAGCATAATCCTACTGTACGGGGTCAGCAACAGGGCACACACACACACACACACACACACACACACATGCAGTATGTGAGAATATGTGCAGGGGATCATGATTGTATAATGTGATTAAGGTCAAGTGAGTGCTCAGCTTTTAGTGTGTGTATTTATTCGTATTTGGCATGTTCGTGGGTCTCCTTCAGCTGCTCACAGTTAAAAGGCTCAGAGTCGCAGCTAATAACACACACACACACGCACACACACACACACACACACGCACACACTGACGTCTGTCTATTCTCCCATTTTTTAAATTCCTTGAATTTGGATAGAGTTACTCACGTTAGCTCGCTGCAGCAGTAATGAGCGCGCAGCCGATGCAGATCGAGTCGTGAAGCGGACGACGACGGACAGATGACCTGCGTCGCTTCAATTCTTCATCCTGCCATCGGTATGAAACAGCAAGTTCAAGCTCATCACCCCAGAAATCAACTTTTTTGTCTTTATTTCTTCCTGAATCACACGGCTTCCTTGCAGCTGATAGCAAATGTTCTGCAGCTCGGTGTGTTCTGTGCTAAGAAAGCTAATTTCTTTAGCTTCTGTTGTTCTGATTCTCCTACAAACAGGAGAAAAAATGTACCTGAGTCCACTTTGGATCTCTCTCTCTGTCTCTCTCTCTCTGTCTCTCTCTCTCTGTCTCTCTCTCTCTGTCTCTCTCTCTCTCCCTCTCACCATATCACAGAGGTCAGAGGTCACAGTACGGTGTGAGATGAAGGTAATGGCCTTTGAAATGACTTTGTTAGCTGGATACAGAGAGACATGTGACCTGGTGTGTCCCAGCAGGAGGTCGGGAGGTGAGGGTCATAACACAGTCACACACACACACACACACACACACACACACAGGGCCACTGCTGCCAATCTAAGGGGGTCAGGAATTGTGGAAGCTCTGATTTGAACTGATAAGGTTAATGATGTCACCAGTTTGCACTGTCGTAATTGGACGCCGCTGTCCAGATACTACAGCTGGTTTGTTCTAGGCCCTTTAGTTCCACTGGAGGAAAATCTTGGTGATATTCCAGATATTTGTCAGCAGTTTGAGTTTGTCTCTTTCCCATGTCAGCATGACAGCAGCTCCATGAAGAAATGGTTTTCCCAGTCTAGGGTGAAATTGACTGACTCAGCTGTCTGCTGGTGACCGGTTTGGTCCAGACTGACACATCTCCACAGCTGTGGCCATGGAGTTTGGTACAAGCATTCATGGTCCCCTCAGGGTGAGCTTCGAGCTCCTTCCTCAAGTTGGCGTCACCGTCTGTTACTCTGGTTTATGACCAAATACCTGCAAAACTAAACCCATTAGCCTCAGCATTAGCAAATGTTAGCATGATAGCACGTTAAACAAAGACAGTATTTTAGAGCCTGCTAAAAATCCGCTTGTTAGCAGTGTCGCTGTGAGCATGTTAGCATGCTGATGTTAGTTTAAACACAGACTCACAGAAAGTCACTCTCAAACTTTAGAGAACAGCCAGGAAAACATAATAATCCTGAACTCTCTCCTCTAAACTTTGAGTCAGTGTTTTCCTTCAGGTCAGGATGGTTAAGCCCTCCCCAGGCTCAGCGGTGTAGTCCTCTTCCCCACGACACAGCACCATCCCTCAGCCCGACACTGCCTTATCCCTCAGCTCAGTCTCTATTAGAAGATTATCCTATAATACCCATCATCCAGCACACTGCTCTCTGGTTGAGTTGTTTTATGATGTATTCTGGGAGGAAGCTCTCCTCTGGTTAATGTCCAAATTCTGCTGTAATGTGCTCATGTAAAGCTTGAATTAACATCAAACAGCCCCTGGCTCTCATGTTTATCCCTTCATATATAATTTTGAGGATCATAAGGTCACAGAAGCTACACTTCCTGCCCCCGTCTCCCTCCAGCCCCTCGTCTCTTTTTCCACTTTGTCTTTTAAATGCATGTTTTATTACCGTTCTCCAAAAATTCAGATGATTCTATGCAGTTTAGAGTCTTATTATCATGTTTCCTTTGACCCTTTAACATTCACCCACTTGGAGATTGAACACTCAACATTATTGCCTTGTGCAAGCTCAACATACTGTAATTACAAGTGTTGTATTTGTATAACACATGATACAGGCATGAGATTGAAATGTTAAATATCAACAAAAAATGTAAATGCAAAGTATAAGTATAATGAAGTAAAATTGCACATTATCAGTGGCTTAAAGTGACATGTAAGTAAAGACTGCACACGCTGAAATGATGGCAGCACTTCATGAGTTCAACAGTGCCACAACTTTTGGGAAAAAGCTGTTTTTCAGTCCATTTGTGTGCGTGTGGATTGATGGGAGGAGCTTAAACAGATGGTGTGTAATGTCCTTCATGATGTTGTCAGCCCTCCTCACACAGCGAGTGCTGTGAAGATGTTCCAGTGCCGGCAGCTCAATGCCAACAATGTCCTGCGCTGTTTCCACAGCACACCGGAGGGCTGCTTGGGCGGCCTTGGTGCAGCTGCTGCTTCAGGCAGTTTGTTAAGATGCTCTCTGCGGTGCATCTGTAAAAGTTGACAGCAGCTTTTTGGGGTGGGTTGGCTCTCCTCAGACAATGAAGGTGTTGTGATGCTCTTACCCATCACCGCCCAGGAGAGCTGGGGACTCTTTCCACAACCTCTGCACTGTTGTGGGCAGGACTGTGTGTGCTCTTCTTGCTAGTCTGAAAATCCATGATGATCTTGGTCTTTTTGGTGTTTAAGACCAGGTTGTTGTTGTGGATGGGGTGGCAGTCGTGTGTCAAGAGTGCATACAGGAGGGGACTCAGCACGCAGCCCAGAGGGACGCCGGTGCTCAGGGTGAGGGTGGAGGATGCGTGCTTGCCCAGTCCACATTCTGGGGGCAGTTGATGAGGAAATCCAGTCTCCAGTTTTACATTGAGGGAGTGGACTTTAAACTGGTGCTGGTCTCAATCAGCTGGGACGGTGTCGGTGTCAGTCGTTCAGAGCACTTTAAAATGACGAGTGAGAGCGACTGGGCGACAGGTCACCACAGCTGTAAGACAACATCGTATTCATAGATACATTTATTACATGTTGTTACTCATGTCGGATCCATATAATCTTTGTTTAGACGAACCACGTTTTATTGCCGGATCGATTGATCAAACTGTGTTCTTCATTGTGTTCAACTTTCAGTTGTTCATCTGCCACTCATCTCTCATTCTCGACATGTTTTTCCTTCTCCCTGCGTCTGATCATCCTGCTCTTCACCCTTGTATTAAATAAAGTGGAATGATACTTTAAACTCAGTTCTCTGGTCAATACCAAGATTTCAGACCTCGTCTGTGAGATGCAGCCTCATTAAAACAGTAGCAGTGCTCATGTTGCATCATGTCTCACCAGAGCGAACAGACTTTGTAGTATTTGGATGCTCAGTTGAATGAGCTCAGAAGTCAAGGCAATCTACTACTGAGAGGCGAATCTGTTACAGTCAGAGAATCATAATAATATGGAAATGTTGCAGAAACTTCCATGCGGTGAACTGCAATTACTTCACTGGCAGTTTATGGTTAAATGATTTATTTTACTCCCTGCAAGTCATCAATAATGCATTGAACTTATGACCCAAAGTTGTAATGATGCACATAACTATGTGATAAAATGGAAATGAAACGTCTGATTCTCCCATGTAGCAATTAAAAAAGCTTGTTTTTGCCTCAGCTCGGCAGGGCGGTTCGTGCAGGCGTTCGTGGGAGCGTGCGTGTGATCGACTGTCCAGCTCCCCCGCGAGCAGATGTGTAGTTTCCACCAGCTGTGTGTTAGACATTTGCTGCACTGAAGGGCAAATGTGATGTAAAGAATATGAGGCAGGGATGGATGGCTGAGCCGAAACCAGCCGTGAATACCAATGTGCTGCTTCCTGTCCGTGTCTCTATCTGCCACCTCCTCTGCTCTGTTCTCTGACATCACCCGAAGGAGCCGGAGGCAATCAGAGCAGCGGTGTTTTTATTTCGTGTTTTTTATTATCTCCGCTCCAGGTTAAGAAAGGACCCGCGGATGGACAGGACGCTGTTTGACCAAGTTAAACTAGAAACATCCACTGGTTTATGTAACACGTAGCCGACACACTGGGAGCTCAAGCCGGGGGCGTACAGTCACGATGTTCTATCAGGTAAAGCACCTGAGCCCTGACGGAGCAACGCCATGCATGTACCTGGCAACAGATGAGACATCCAGCATGACTCCATGATCAGAAAAGCAAAACAGCATCAGTCATTTGTTCAAAAACTTAAAGCGACTGTGCTGTCGGATGTAGGCCCGGGTGGATGCTGGGTCAAACCACCAATCACATAGCTAATGCATCGCCACGGCAGCAGCTTCAGTCCTCTGTCAGGAAGCCAGGAAGTGTTTTGGTGGCATTCACTGCTCAGTAAATCTCAGGTAAACAGAGCTGGATCACAGAAACGTGCTTTGGGCCCCAGCCAGTGTAGAAAACTATATCCATTAAAATGTCGCTGTTGCATGTGAGGGGGCCAGCTGACGCAGCTGCAGCCAGGGCTGGATCGTCTGCCCAATAAATGATAAGTCTGCCGTCTGGCTTCTGAATTTTGTGTTTGTCTTTTCAGAGACAGTTTTGCCCCAAGATGATTTTCTGTCAGATTGTCGGTTTTGTGGTACTTACATGCATAAAAAGTCACCAGAATGTGGGAAATGAAGTGTCTCATGCTCAAATTTTGTATAATTTCTGTATAATACTGTATAATAAAGGAAGTTCTTCGATCCATCTCTGTCTGTGGACATCAGGGACTGCTGTTTGTATTCCTTTTCCCACCAAGAGACAATGCTGGTTTCTGTTTAAATGGGGGTCAGGTGCGCAGTGTAAAATCAAAGTCAAGGTCAAAGTGGCTTTTATTGTCTCTGAAGGGAAAAACATGGACGTCTTGCATTGAAGAAATTGCTGCACAAAAAGGGACATGTCATAAAAGTCACTTAATAAATGTAAAAAAAAAAAAAAACCTGTCAAGTTGTCTGTTAAGCTGAAAATGCGTCCACACATGCGTCCGCTGTGTCAAAGCCCCACAGAGCAGTGAGCTCTAGAGGGAGGGGGCTGAGACGCACTTTGGCTCAGAGCATCACACACATCCAGAAATGACTGCTGTTTTTCTGATTTTAGCCTTCAGGTTCAGTTCAGATCTTATTTTCTGTAGACACGGAAGCCTCTAACAGACTCAACCTGACGGCTGGCAGTATCGCTTTAACCGTCACAGGAACATCTGTGAACATCAGGTCCGGCGTCCTGCGGTGGTCAGTGGTTTTTGGAAGCATTATGTACGTCTGTTTGCTTTTTATCGTCTCCCTCCGTCCGCTCACAGCTCACTGGGGATCCGTTCTTCAGCCATAATAATTCTGCTTTTAAATCAAACCTACTGTTTTCTCCTCCTGACTCAGCCAGATTTGAATTACTAATGAGTCGGTGTTCGTTACCTCCGGGCAGCTCTGGGAGCAGCTGGCCACGGAGTGGGCTGATCAGTGTGCACGAAGCGCTTCATCCCGCCTTTTGTTTTGCTGAATTTACTTCTAAATCGGTCAGTTTGGAGCTGCTCTCGGCCTTGGAAGGCTTTGTGAATTCAGCCTCCGGGGCTTCACGACTCCAGATGATGTGAATTAGGCCTCTGTTAGCTAACCTAATGACGAACTGTTTATGCTAAGTTTAGAAATAAACTGATTGAGGAGCATCGAGGGATAAGTAGGTGTTTGTAAAGCCCCCCCTCCCCCTCCCAGCATCATGTACAGCTAGTTATACTGCAAAGGAAAAATCCAGCCATGATAAAAGACATCTGTTTACATCATCGGTACCTCTTACCCTGTGAATCAGAGACAAGCCAAAGTGAACTGAAAGCTGTTCTTGAACCGTTTGGAGTACTTTCATGGTTCTGGTCTCTTTTGAAAGGTAGCGCTCTGAACTTTTAGCCTCGCAGCCAGAATCACTGTAAGTGCTGCTGGCATTGAGTAATAGAAGTTTGAACACAATGAAGTAGGTTTTTATGCCCGGCTGAATATTTTTTTAAGCAGATGCCTGCAGATGATTCTGTCTGGGACTCATTAGCTGGAAAATACAGTTGGAGCACAGCATGAAGCCTTACTCTGGTCCAGGTTCAGCCAAAACAGAAAATGAATATTTTACTTGTATTTTTAATGGTATGTCTCCGAAAAAGGCCATTTACACTATTTATCTAAATAAATATCTATACATATATATATATATATATATATATATATATATATATATATATATATATACATACACACACACAGTATATATAGGCTATATATATTTATGTTTAGGCCATTTCTGTCAGGAAGGTGGGATTTAAGGGGAAACTAAAGGAGAACTATGGGTAGAACCCAGATGCAGACTCGAGGGGGACGTAGATTCAAAAATAAGCGAATTTATTAAACACAAAGATAATACAACAAAAACCAAAACTCGGGGAACTACGATAAAGACACACTATGAGAAAAGGAGTCACACAACAATGAAACAACACAGGGAATGAACACAAGACACAACGGAGCTGGGGACAAGACTAAGACAACACAAGAAACTCTCTCTAACACAAAACGTGGCAGGACTAGTGACAATACAAGGAAACACTCACCGGGAACATGGCACAGACATGAACAAAGACAAACCAAGGAAAAACACTTACTAAGGGGGCTGTGGCTATGACTAAGGCTAGGACTATGACACGAGAACATGGACAACAAGGATTCACAGACCGCAAGGTAGTACAGACATGGACATGAACAAAAGTAACACAACAAGAAACACTTACATGAAACACGACAAACACTTACTATGGGGGCTATGGCTAGGACTATGACTGTGACTAACGGCAAGGGAAATTACAGAGCAGGTAACACAGACAACGACCCAACAAAGACTGGGGGGAAGACACAGACTTAAATACACAAGGCAGGAACACTAATGACACACAGGTGAAACACATCAGACAATCACACAGGAGCGAAAACACAGGAAGTAAAGCAACACAAAGACACATAACATGAACCTTCAAAATAAAACAGGATGTAACAAAAACCAGGCAAAGACAACACACAGTGGGAAACTTAACAAAAAACCGACGTGCATGGCACGGGTCATAACAATTTCCTGTGTTTATCATTTCAAACCTATTTGCACTAAAACCAAAACATTTTGCTAAAAAAGGCTAAAACCCAGAGGTCAGTGAGAACAGCCCAGACATCAGTTCCCATCCAGCTAGCTAGAGCACCATTTGTGGATTAATCCACAGAAAATAGTCCCAAACAAATGCACTCTGTTGATATTAGCACAAATATAGAATAACCCTGAACCTCACAGAGATTTTAGCATCTTTACAGTCGATGGTGAAGAAGCGACTTGGATTTCTTTCCCAGCATTGTGACTTTGCCACTTCCAGCACCTGACCGGCTGTGTTTTACGGGCTTGACGAGTTATGGCAACACACTTTAACAGCTAATCTGTAGCAAGCTGCCACGCTAGCCTGCAGCGCTCTGCTTGCTCAACCACACGGAAAGTTATAGAGCCCCATTATGATGCTCTATCAAGCCCCTCATACTGCTTGAAGGTCAAGGGCACTTTATAGCAAAGATATGAAATCTGCCTGATATTATAGGGACAGAGATGGATAAAAGAGAGCGAGAGAGAGAGAGAGAGAGAGAGAGCCATTTCCTTCCTTTGGTTCCTATAAAGAGACAATCTCACCTTTCCTCTCATGCTGGGAGGTTTATGGGCGGCCGGGGAGCTGTAATTGGTGGCTGACAGGCCGAGCTTTGAGGCAGCAGGACCACAGGTGATGGTAATCTGCCGGATCTCATGGCACACATACGTGTTGGCCACATGTGTGCTATAGCTGCGCACACGCACACACACTCACACACACACGCAAAACCAGGCCTCATGTTCTGATGTGTTTGTGGTGCCTTTGAGGGATCAAGAGTAATGAGTTTTATATTCTCAGTAGAATAATAAGACTCCCTCCTTCTCTTCGTCTTAGACAGAGAATATATTTGATCTATGTTGAGGCTGGAGAGAGTTTCATGCACTCAGTTAACATTTGCAAGGTTTATTATTAACTTCACTGGTGAAAAATATACAGCACACCACGGGATCTCCCACGGTTTGTTAGACGTGATGAATACGAGACACGTGAAGGATGGTTTAATCCGACTGATCATCAGCCTTTCTGCTCCGCCTCCTTATATAAGGGACCTTGGAAAGGTGCAGCGTGTTGGCACACCTCCCGCCCCTGCAGGGACGGTGTCATTCAGGCTGTCTTCATGACATATGACCTTAAAAGCATCATATAAACAGCACGGAGAAGTCATACGTGAGTATTTTGAAGTAGATGAAATTAAAAAACAGGACTAAAACTGTGTATTCAAGATCATCAGTTACATGATCATTATATCAACCACTTTCCCAGCTGATTTTAAACAACCAAACTAACCTTTAAAAGGACAAAGCAGGGAGCTGTTACACACAACAAGCTGTTAATCCACCTGAACCCGGTCGCCCAATTAATCCAAACGCTTTAGATTAGATTCCACAAAGCGACAGCAGCCGTCCGTCTATATGAACGTTTGCAGGCTTCATATGGCAGCGTGTCACATGGAGGAAGGTTACCATCTGGCCCAGTGTCATGTGACATGCTTTCATTCATGCTGTGGAAAATTTCAAACTGGTTTAATGATTCCATACATCTGGACAGCCGACAGGAGAAGAAGTGAACGGCGGGGAGGGAAGGAGGCGAGCGGCGGGCGTAGGGGCTCGATGGACGGCTGAGGAAACGCTCGCTGCAGTGTGGCGAGAAGCATATAACGCATCATTAACACAGGTGGTAATGGCAGAGAGCTGCAGAGCGTGTGTGTGTGTGAGGGAGAAATGATAGCAGTCAGGGTGTGATGCCGTCTTTTCTTCAGATTTTGGTGCGAATCTGTCGTTACAGTGAAGAAAAAGCTGTGAAATGATGTCATCTGGAGCCCGAACACTGGGTCAGTCTTACCTGTGTGTTCGAGCCTGGTGGTCAGCGTCCAGCAGGCCGCTCTGACCTCATCGCTGGCGTGGACTCAGACCCTGCAGCTAACCACAGATGTCCTCTCCGTTTCCTCTTTCTCCTTCTCTCTTTCGCTTCGTCTTTTTTCTCCATCCATCCCTGCTCTGCTGCCTCTTTTCTCCTCCTGCGCTCCTCAACACCTCAGTTCAGATTTTCCAATCTTCCGTCCTCTTCTCGTTTTCTGATCTGCAGCATCAGTGCTTGAGGTTTGATTAAGTTTATTCAGTGGACTTGCACTCTGACCTCCAGTTCACAGAGTCTCAGTTGGCCCACTTTCCCTTTTAATGCATCGTTTCTCATGTTTGTACAAATAACTGAATGAAGCATGAAAACGTCTGTGATGCTGCGAGATGAGCTTCAGTCTGCAGCTCGTTTTTTTTTTTCATCTTACTGTACGATAACTACTTGCTGTTGTGTTTGTTTAGAGAGAAAACATTACAGAAGATTTCCTTCGTGGTTGCAGTTTTCCTTTCAGTGTAAACTGCTGCATTGAAAAAACTGAATTGATTGAAATAACTCGCAGCACTTGATGAGCTGACCACCATGAGCTGATCGGTCTGATTGGAGGGTGATGCTGCTGCATTTATCAGCTAAAGTCACTTATTTTAAACAAAATGAACCATTCCACTAACGTGCTAACAATTTGCATTCCTTTAAGTTTTCTTTCTTGGAAGTCCCCAACATCAGAACAATCACCATGTTCGGACTTTTCATCCGACCCGATTGTGGGAGTGGGCTGACATTAGACAAACATTATGACTGGTGAGCCAGTTAAGAACCCGATTCGAGCGTGACGGCTGATTGGACTAAGTTGACCCGGGTCTGTTCCAGTCTGGGTCTGTTAGCGTCGTCGCTCGGCAGATAAAGTGTACGTGGTGTGTGAGATGTAACGAGTCTAAGAGTTTTCAGATCCAGTCGCTTGAATTGAAATCGGTGACAGATGGCATCACTTGGGGAGACGTACCTGTGAATGAACACCTGATCACCTGAACTTTGACTGCCATCCATGTTTGTTTTTGTATGAGACAGTTAGTGTTCTCACAGTATTTGCAGCAGACTGTTGGTGATGAGGTACGACCAGCAGCCTCAGAGTTAACGCTCTGTGTGTCCATCGACACCCCGACCTCCTCTGAAAGCGCCTCTCTGCCACTGTAACAACGTCACACTACTTCATTTTGCTCAGATCATGTTAAGTTGTCGTTTTCACATTAGGCAATGAAAACTGTATGAAATGAACATCTTTCGACGACAAGCTCCCCCAGCAGCTCTGCCCCCGCCTGGCCCTCAGTGAACGGCCTCATTGTGCTGCGACTTGTTATCAGGCGTCAGAGAGCGGCTGATCTGTCCCGAGCCCGGTGCTGCATTCAAGGACCTCTGATTAAATTAGCTTCCCGACGAGCTCAGTGTGCACGCTGTAATTCCCGACTTCTCCGACTAATCTCATTAGCTTCTTTCTGGCTCGACCCGTTCGCTCGACATAGAGGGATTCCCCTCGATGTCCACACTGAGACGCACATCTACAGAGGAGGACACGCACACGGGTGAAGTGTGTGTGTGTGTGCGTGTGTGTGTGATCTGTAACCTCTGAAGACTTCAAGACACTGAAGCTTTTCATTGCACAAAACATGAAGACTATTAACCAAATATTTTACCAATTAGGAATATTGAATCTGGAAATTGATTCTGCAGTTTGGCCACTGTTGACCTAAAAAGATAAATCTGTGATCCAGTTTAAATGGCTGTCACAACAAACTAGCTTTCTAGTCAGGAAAATAAATGGTGGCACACACAGATGACTCTTAAAACCTCAGAGATGATGAACAGTAACTTCTGATATGCTGATTCTCTGTTTACATATGAACTGAAATAACAGATTCTGAGTCTTTAATCAAAGATGTAAAGCCTCAGTCGACATCATCAGATCCAGAGCAGTAATCTGAGTCTGTGCATGTGATGATGTGATTGTCTGTCCTTTGATTGACTGGACGTCGGCGCAGGAGTGACGTGAATGGTTCAACCTGCGGCTGAAGCTTTCCTCTGGCCGCCGCTGCTCTCTACTCGTGGTTGGAAACTACTTCTTTTGCACAATTACTCGATCTCGTGTCTGACGGCAGAAACCGCCGTCGCACTGTCCCGGGTCAGCTGATAAAACACTTAAAGGTGTCCCTGTTGGTCCACGTCCAAGCAGGACCGGGATCACCGCAGGTCAAAAGAGTGAGCGCAGTTTAAAGAGGAGGGAAGCTGGCACGGAGCACAGGCTTTTGGACGTCGGTGAAAAGCGGAGGTGACGGGGTCACGGCTCAAAGGGGTCTGACCTTTCCTCGCCGTTCGGACGAGCCGGATCCTTCCAGTGCCAGCAAACATTCACTCGGTCGCTGTTTTAGTTTCAATCTGCAGACAGCATCAATGTTTCATGTAAGAAGAGCTGACAGCCCACACTATTTCTGTATTTATTCATTATTCAAGAGGAGCAGTGAGGAGTAAAAAGAGGAGCGGCGAAAGTGAAGCACGGGCCAGTTTTCACTCCAGGACTCCTCCCCGGGCCAAAAATGTTGCTCTGTTGACTTTCCGGGAGCTTTGTTGACTCCTTGAGTGTCAATACTTCCTATTGAATTGTACTTGAGTGAAAAGTTGAAGAACTTTTCTATTGATGGAGGCTGAGAATCGACTGAGCGGCCGCTGTGGCGTCTCCGAGGTGGTCGACTTTCATCTCAGAGATCCACGGCGAGGCTGTTTAATAAGTGATGAGGCAGCCGGCGACTGCGGCCGGGCCTCCTTATAGAGATAATCCATATCTGATATTTATATGCAGCCGGCTTTGACACACGACTTAGAGCAGCGTGCCGTTGGATGGTAGATAACTGAGACGTCAGCAGAAACATGCACCGCGTCAGCCCGCGATCGCATGAGTACGTGTGAATTGTTGTGCAGATTGTTGTAAAACACAGAACGCTGAGTCTGAATCCAAACGTCTGAACCTGATGAGGAGGAGGATTATACGATACCGGATAGAAGATGGTGCACTGTAAATATTTTAATTGGAAAATAAACACCTGAATTACATAAAAAAGGAGAAAACAAATTATATGCAGCGCTCCACCTTCCACTCTGCTTCACTTTGTGTCTTCCGTCCATCTTGGCCGCTCCAAGCAGCGCTACCGCATCAAATCCAAGCGTCAGCTGGCTTCGCCGCGTTTATAATAACTATGAAAGAGTTGTGTCTCAGCATTGTGTTGAGAACAATAGCTGAACTTGAATGCATCAGGTTTGGACAAATGTGTGCAGAGGTATTGATGATGCTAACCATTTGTGAACTCTGCATTGATGAGGAGGCTCTGAGCCAATCGATGCGCTGCATGCAGCTCTACACTCAAATAAGATTTGATTCATTTTAAATTGTAAAAAAAAATAGAAAATCAATATGTAGTGGCCACTATTGATGTCAGGCCCCCACAGACAAATCAATATATAAGAAACACTGAATATACAGATAACAGGAAGGAGAGCGCAGACCTCCATCGAGGCCAACGGTTCATGCTTCTATTATATGCAAATGAAGGGAAAAGTTTGATCGATGTCTCAGGTTAGACAGTTTTATTTAGACAGACTTCAGTTCGTTGTGTGATATGTTTGATGACGATCGCTGGTACCGCGAGTCTTTGTGATGTCATCGTATTTCTACCGTGTTCTGTGTTTCCTCACCACTGAACTTTGCTACGTCAGCTGGGTTTTGAGATGTGTGGCATTTATTCCTCGCAGCGTAATCGAAAGTGGAAAATATTTCCCGTGTCCGCCTCGTGATCCGGTTCTCCTCCAGGTCTCATGAACATCTGTCCGTAATCCATCTGACAGACAAATAACAGACTGAGAACATGAAACATGGCCTCTCTGGCGCTGATGGCGAGAGCGATGACGATGGTAATCGCGTTGATAATGAGGAGGAGGGGACTAATGTCGATGAAGAGGAGGAGGAGGAGAATAATGGTGGTGATGATGAAGATCTGAGTGTAAATGACTAGCTCAGTTTTATGAATGCTAAATGTCTCATTATGTGTCATAATTGGCAGCAGCTCTGTGTTCACATATGATTAATTACTCTAAATGAGGATTAGAAGTCTGCAATTACTCAGTGATAACACAAGGACCGAGTCCTGATTATAAGGGTTAATTATCATGACCCGCCTGTTCGCTGCTGTTTGTGTGTGTGTGTGTGTGTGTGTGTGTGTGTGTGTGTGTGTGTGTGTGTGTGTGTGCGTGAGATAAACTGGGACTTTTTTCATCGGGGGTCTACATCCTCCTTTTCCTCAATGTCAATTAGGTGCCTGTTAATTCTTTGTAAATGTCATTTAGAAACGTCAGATCTTAAAATAATCAAATGAAGGCACTGAAGACTGCCTCTCTGCTCGTGCTGTTTTATTGCTTTCATTAAATTCAAAGCTGGTGTCTGCAAACACTCAGCTCCTCAGGAACTAAACCAAAACTCTAGTTTTTAGTGTGGCAACCCATAAATTACCAAATCTGTAAATGAATGTGTGAAAATATGAACATTTTGGGCGTCTGTGTTCTGGAGCTGAAGGACTGGGGGATGACTTGGATCTTGAACTCTCCCTTGCAGCCTTTGTTGTTGAATTATTTTCTCAGTTATTCTGTTCGAACCCAACATCTGCAGCTCTCAGCCTGCTTTGACAGCACTGCTGTGTTACACCACAGAAGAGCTGAGAGTCAGACCTGAGCGTCAGTGTCACCTCAAATCCCTGCAGCTGGTTCAACATCTGCTGGAAAGCCAGTAACCAGACGAGTGCAGGCTATTACTGCAGAAGATTAATGCTCGTGCTTTGGAATACAGTGTTCAATTATCATTATCTTTTGGGTGTCCACATACTTTTGTCCAATTCCTTCATATCTTCCTTCATCTGTTGAATATTGAGCCTTCACATATGAAAAAGGAAACTAGTCTGTTTTGCATTAGTTGAATGAAGTGAGCATGACTGTCTGCATCGTACACACAGCGGCCATAGTCAGGCCGGACTGTGTGTGTGTGTGTGTGTGTGTGTGTGTGTGTGTGTGTGTGTGTGTGTTGTTTTGAGCCAAGTGAAGCCCCCTCCCTCTGGCTCTAATAATGTTAGGAGCTGGAGAGAAAAAAAAAAGCCTTATTACTGTTTCCAGTCAAGACTTTGTTGGGAGTAATGAGAGCGAGAGGACTGTGACTCAGGAGGAGGCAGAGACGAAGACGTGATGGATGGAGGGAAGCAGCGTTATTATATTCTGCTCAGAAATGAAGTGGCCAGACAGATGAAGGGAAAATTAAAAAGGAGAGGTAAAGAGAGGAAGGTATAGGAAAAGGAAAAGTAAAATTATTTTTAACCTTCTCCAGAATAAAAGTGAAGCTATGTTTCTGTCCACGTTTGATGCACATCAAAAGCCTGAGTGGAAACATTTGAATTTAAGAAAGAAAAATGGCCAAATGTGGAAAAGAAGACATAAAGTAAAACCTCAATTCAGTAAAAGTTTGGACACTGTTTAAAACATAAATGAAGCAGAATCATTTTTGATGAAGTCAGCACAAAGTCAATATATTTAATGTCTGAGCTCATCAGCTTCATTGATTTCTGTAAATATCTGCTGATTCTGGATCTGATGCAGCAACACGTTTCAAACACGTTGTGACAGGAGCAACTAAAGACTGGGAAAGATGTGGAACGCTCCAAAAACACCTGTTTGGATCATTCCACAGGTAAACAGGCTGATTGGTAACAGGTGAGAGTATCATGATTGAAAGGCTCAGTGGTTAGTTAGTTAGTTAGTTTATTTCAATCATAAATACACTTCAAAGCATCAAAAGAAAAAAGAACCAAAAAAAAAAAAAAAAACAATTTTGACTGAAAAAGGCTCAGGCAGAAGCAAAGCTTATTAATGCCCACCTACTATGCATCTTAAGATACACAATCCATGGTGTCAAGTGGAAAGAATAAACAAACAAAAAATATATATATGTATATATATATATATATATATATATATGTATATATATATATGTACATACTCATGCACATACATATCTCTTTCCCCCTTTTTTCAGTTACAGCCATAACTCCTAAATATAAATCCACATAATGATTTTTTGAACAAAGCAAAAGAAGTACATTACTTGAGTTTGAGATCAAACTAAAAGAAATACATCTTCTTTTAACCTCTTTTTTAGCTTTTGGTAACACAAATTTGCTTCCATCTCTCAACTCATATTTACTCTCAGACACTATGAAAAACTTACGCACGCTGTCTGGTAGTGTTTCATTTTTTTTACTTTAAACATAATTTGCATTGTTCTATAATAAACCAATTTTAAGAGCGAGGATGGAGCGAGGTTCAACACTTTGTGAACACGTGATTGGATAAAGAGATTAACACCTGGACTCAGGAACACTTCAGGAAACTGAACTCAGTTTGATTGAAAATGATGATGATTTTATTGATGTTTGACAGAGTTTCAGGTCCCGGCTTTGGAGTCCAGGTTGAAAATGTGCTGAAGTCTAATATAAAGCTCTTTGCTCTGCAGATAAAACGTCTGTTTCCAGTGCCTCCCACAGTTAAAGGCCTTCACTCCATCAGAAAGACCAAAGAAATTCAGAACAAAGAACGCAGCTTTTCTTTCTCGCTCTCTCGGACTACGTCTCCGTTCGACCCCGTAGCTCTGCTGTGTCTTTAAAGAAGCACAGCTGTAGATGCAGATGCAGAAGAGTGACGACCTGCCAGTTACCTGTGAACCGAGGGTCAAAGGTGGGTTCACTGCCCTGCGTCAGGCACGCGGGGTGTGTGGGCGCAGAGGGAGCCTCCCATCCTCTGGTATGTTCCCTTCAGTGGAATCATGGCTCTGTGTATGTGAGTGTGTTTGAACATCTTATTGAGAAGCAACTTGAGTGTTAGACGTCGTGATTGAGGACATTTTTGGAAAGTGAGGACATTTTGGCCTGTCCTCACTTTGGGACAGACTTTCAAACGGCTGTTTGAGGGTTCAGACTTGGCTTTCAGGGTGAGGTTAGAATTCGGGTGAGGTTTGGTTAGAAACTAAGGACTGCTTCATGTCAACGAGTGTGCTCACTAGGATAGAAGTACAAGGCTGTGTGTGTGTGTGTGTGTGTGTGTGTGTGTGTGTGTGTGTGTGTGTGTGTGTCCCTCCCTGCCAGGTCGGCCGGGCTGCTAATGATGTTGTCAAAGAGGAATGTGGAGCAAAAAAGATCTTTCTGCTTCTTTGCACGCACAAGGACACACACACACACACACACACACACACACACACACACACACACACACAGACTTATAATAAACACAAACTGCACATACGCAGTTTTTGAAGCAGCTTTCTGTGACTCTGTGTTTGTGTCCATCAGCTGAGTGAAGGACATCAAACGTCTCTGAGGCCAGAAAACATTCTCACAGTTTTCTGACTGAACATGTGACGACTAGTGCTGGAAGTTACATGGAACATGTAATCAGTTACTCATTTCTGGATTTACTGGAAGGAGAATTTCTCCCTCCTGGCAGAAGCAGCAGAAGAGCTCAGCGGCACTTTGATGAACAAGGAAGATGTGGATTCACTCACAGAGGTGAAGCACATCTGTACAGTTCTCACATTCAATTCAGCTTCGGGGAACCTGACAGTTAGCTCGCTCGTTAACTGGCGCTCGTTAACTCGAGCTTTTGTGGTCGGCCAGTGCTAGCATGTTACCAGCTAGCACTTGTTAGCTCACCATCCACAGTAGCTCATAAACCCTGCAAATAGTCTAACCATCATGAAGCTTCCAGCTCCACCTGTTTTACAAGGACACACACATGGATTTCACTCTCTGTCACTGGGATTAGTAGCTGTAGTGTAATTACCAAAGCCGTTACACTGATCCTTGCTCATAAAAGTAATCACATTACTGTAAATGGGCCGCTTGGACTTGTTTAGCATCGCTCACCTACCACAGGCAGGGGACACAGTACTGTAATGTGCTCCTCTTCCTGTCCAGCGCTGACGGTCGAGCTTGCTCATTTCCAAATCCAACCTGCGGTCGGCTCAGAGCTGTGCAGATGTCAGGATACCTGCTGTGACTGGCTGCCGTCTGTCTGCATGTCTTCTTGTGGTCGCGATCCAGATTTCAGCAGCTTTGCCAAAACTATGAAAATAACACCTACTGAGCAAAAAAACAGAAACAGCTGAATTGTCCCGTCGCAGCTCCCTGACGACACAACCAAACAAACACACACACACACAGCTTCAGCCTTCTCTCTGCCCACATGTTCATGTTTTCACGGCAGCTGCTGACGAACGGACACGATCCTGGGAATTTTCCCCACATGGAAACCTACATTTTTGTTTTATTTTGGAGCCCTCGGCAGGGCGAGGTCACACTCGGAAAAAGAGCGAGCACGCCGTCGCTGTCAGTCTCTCTCAGGCTTTGTGGTCGCAGCTTTTCCCAGGCCCGGCCTAACTGACGTATTGGCACCGCCTGACACACACACACATATGAGGACAAAGTGTGTGTGTGAGAGAGTTCAGGAACATGGCTGCAGTGATGCTACGAGTTCAGCAGCTAACAGGTTATCTCTCCTTCACCAGAG
Organism: Chelmon rostratus; assembly: GCF_017976325.1. Taxonomy (NCBI): domain Eukaryota; kingdom Metazoa; phylum Chordata; class Actinopteri; order Chaetodontiformes; family Chaetodontidae; genus Chelmon; species Chelmon rostratus. The sequence continues at coordinate 28,856,680 of NC_055661.1, forward strand.
AATATCTGCTCTAATCTTTTCTAATCCTCTCACCTCGGCCGTCTTATCTCATATTCTCTTTTACTCAAATCCCGCTCTTCCTGTCTCCCTGTTGAGGTTCGTGGTCTCGTTTCAAGCCTCCATCCTCATCTGAACTTTCGCTGCGCTGTTCCGGTCTGACCGGTTAACCAGCTTTCCTGAGACCTCTGGCTCTTCTGCTGCGTCACTGCTGTCCTACACGTGACAACCTGCCTCACAACTACACTGAAGTCGACAGCACAGCCAGCAGACATGTCACTGTCTCACACCTCATCACTAGAAACACTATTGACACTCAGCCACAGGTCTTATGGATAACTAACCAGGAGACGTATGCCGGTTTCATCACCGTCACCGGTGTCACATTCTGTCACAGCATGGATTTTGCAACACCGTCATTACCGTGACAAGTTTTAGCATGTTAAAAATAATGTGCTTTACTGTGACTGTGATAACATGCAGGCAGAGGCTACGCATGTACTCACAGAACTGGAGTTATATCCAGTAACTATTATTTTCCTCACTACAATTTGTCTGTTCTTGGCTGCAAGAACCAACACAAAGGCCTTCAGCTATGCCTCCATCAGCGGAAGTGAAGACCCAGTGGATTAACTTTATGGAAATGTCCCCAAAACAACAAGAACAGGAAAACAGTTGAATCGTTTTGTGTGCGCTAATCATTTTACTTCAGGTTTCTTTAAGGGTCAATTCAAATCGGGATTCCCTTCAAACCTGAAGCTCAAAGATGGATCAATACAGACTTCAAACTTTTGACATTTTTATGTTGCTTTACTGTTTACTTTGCTGGTTGCTAAATTTGGGGTTAGCATGTTCTGCGGCTAATGTGGCTAATAGCATCTATTAGCCATGTTGATGTATTTAATGTTGAGGGAAAGTGTGAAACTGTGTGAACGTTCAGCCTCATTTGAATCCAGTTCAATAGACAGAGCAGCGGGTTGGATGTGGGTAATGTAGCTTTTTGTAGCATCTCTAATAGCCAGAGCTAACGTTAGCGACACACTTCATGCTGCGACACACGCTCAGCTGGTGTGTTGTTACAGGAAAGCCTCCTCTGCTGCGTCGGTATGTTCGTCTGTTGCTGCTGTTTGTAAATGTACCTGGTAGTACACTGACTGTTGTACTTATATAAAACACTTTAGGTTTTAATAAAACACGTCTCATCCTCTGCCTTGTTTAACTTAG
>NC_055661.1:28862900-28942900 GCF_017976325.1 Chelmon rostratus
AATCAGAACATCTTGTTCTGCATTATTTCTTTTCGCTTTTCCTTCAGATAATTGTTGGCCCAGAAAGTTTGCGCGTGCGTCTCGTATGCAGTTCACGTTCGTGTTACAGATTTGCTGCCTTTACCGTGTTTGACAAACTGTAAAACACATCAGAGAAGGAAGTTGGTTTTCTTAATCTCTGGAGAAAAATGCTGGCTGACAGAAACGCTTCAGACCACTGGCCTACTTTCCCGTCTGAGTCCGGCCACATCGGTGTCATCTCGATTTGTTTTGGTTAATTGACAGCTCTCTAAAAGATTTATGAAATACAACATATCGGACTCTGCGAGGACTTCTCTCCACTGTTGCCTCTGATGTTTTCAGTCTAACAAGCATTAACGAGGAGGAGACGAGCGCTCGTGTGTCATTGTTCAAGGTGCTGACGTCAGCGGATGAAAAGGTAAAACCACAAAGCAGTGCACTGAGATATCCTGTTCTGTGCACACGAGGCATTCACTGCACAATGCTCCCTCTCTGAGAGTGGGAATTTTCCACCTTTACCACACCTCTTTCCCTCTCTTGTACACACACAGAAACCTCCTACAGGTTTAATGCATTGCCACACGCACACACATACAATTACTTGAATTAATAAACCTGCCTCTCTCTTTGTGGACTTATGTTCTCTCTGGATCTCTCTGCTCTAATGCACTTTAACCTAAGCTCGGTTTCATAACGTGGCCTAAGCTCCCGCCGCGCTACATGCGCCCCTGCTTTTACGTGCACTCTCATGCACTTTACATTACTAAAAGCATTGGCTAAATAGGATTCCGCGTGTCTGCCGTGTTTTCTGCCCCTATAAGCTCTGCAGGCTTTCAGCTGTGTCAGCTGTCTGTGTGTGTGTGGATGCTTCGCCGTGTAGGGATACATTATATGCTGTATGTCGTGAGTGCACCGTTTTGTGTGAGCATCCACGCGGGGAGAGTGAGAGGCAGAGATCACTGTGGGGGGGTGGGTATGGCTTAGCCCTGCTGTATGGTTTTAGTTGCAGCAGAGGGCTGCAGGGACGTCATGCTAAGCTGATTAAATGTTCACACTTGAGGTCAAGTCGAGCAGCCACTCAGTGTCCCCAACTGAACTGCAGCCAGCACTTAAAGCTTTCTGTCGGGTGATTGGACGACAGCAGCCAGTGAGCCAGGAAAAGGTTTTTTATTATTGTATTTTTTTTAATCAATAATGCACTCAGCATATTATTTTTAACTGCATTTTGCATTCAGGTACAGACGGTATACGCACAGGTGACAAACGAAAGAAAAAAAGCAACGTAAAGTGTCGTAGTAAGATGCACGAGCACCAAAAGTCTCCAGAACAGCTTCAGTGCTGCTTCGCACAGATCCTGAGAGAACGATGAACTGTATTCTTCCTGAAGATGTTCCAGCAGTTTGTGTTGATGATGGCAGTGCAGGACGCCGTCTGGCAACACACACCAGCAGCATCTGTCCTGTTTCCCAGCAGTGACACATGAAAAGCAGCAAATTTAGCGCAATTGCTGCATAATTTGGTGAGTTTTCTGCCTGTCTGGCATGTCCAGCGTGCGTGCTGAGAGAGGCGTCGAATGAGCTGCATCAAACGTTAAAAGTACCAAGTTTTTGACCACCGGTGGTGCTGTGGAGCAAAGTTTTTGTGAACTTGTCCCTGTTTTCTCCTGTACGTACGAACACATGAACGTGACAGTAATGCATCAAGGAATGCTAAAAAATAAATTAATCTTTCTTTTTTTAATTTTTCTAAATGTGTTGTGACAAAGAAAAACATGTAGACCCAACAAAAAACGAAAACTCTGCAAAAACATTTAAGATTTGATCTGATTAGCAGCCAGAGATAAAAAGTTCTTAAAAGCTATCAGAATCGTAGCAGATTAATTTTCTGTGGATCAGCTAATCGATCGATCCCGCACATAATCACCGTCTTTAGACCCACAGACCACTCGTGTGTGAAATAATACCCACTCCCATGACAAAGACTCTGCGGTTTAATGGCAGCCATCTGGAGCAAAGCAGATTACTGTGATGAAGCAGGAAGTGTGTTTTCTATACGTCCTAATTCTGCGGGTCAGTGGAGCTCGCTGCAGATCAGCAGATGAAAGTGCTGCTGGGTTTTTTTTTTTTTCTAAGAAGGTGAAGTCAGGACACGACACACTGCTGTGAGAGAGCGAGTCTGTGCACAGATTACATCTGTACAGTGTGTGTGTGTGTGTGTTGTATTCTGATAACACTGAGAGCTGAAACAGTGTTTGATAAACTGGTTTGTGCACTTTGCATCAAAAAGTAAAAAACCTTATTATGGATGCTGAAGATACACATTTACATAGAAGTGGATGTCAAATAAATTTGCTTTGCGTTTGTGTGAGAGATAAAAGATCATTCACTCCAAAAACAGCACCAAAGCTGCACTGCACTGCCTGATCGGCTCCAACCTCTCCACCCACCAGGTGTGTTTGGAAGTAGATGCAACAGGTGTGAGCTGGACAGCTGGATCAGATATTCAATGAGCAGAAAGTGGAATAGGCTTGCCCCCTCCGGGTTGGAGGAGAGCTCCTGCCTCAAGTGGAGGAGTTTCTTGGGGTCTTGTTCACGAGTGAGGGAAGGATGGAGCGTGAGATTGACAGGCGGATCGGTGCGGCGGCTGCAGTAATGCGGTCGTTGTACCGGTCCGTCGTGGTGAAGAAGGAGCTGAGCCGAAAGGCAAAGCTCTCGATTTACCGGTCAATCTACGTTCCCACCCTCACCTATGGTCATGAACTTTGGGTCAAAGAACGAGATCTCGGATACAAGCGGCTGAAATGAGTTACCTCCGCAGGGTGGCGGGGCGCTCCCTTAGAGACAGGGTGAGGAGCTCTGTCACTCGAGAGGAGCTCAGAGTAGAGCCGCTGCTCCTCCACGTCGAGAGGAGCCAGCTGAGGTGGCTCGGGCATCTTTACCGGATGCCTCCTGGACGCCTTCCTGGGAGGGTGTTCTGGGCCTGGAGGGACTATGTCGCTCGGCTGGCCTGGGAACGCCTCGGGGTCCCCCCTGGAAGAGCTGGAGGAAGTGTCTGGGGAGAGGGAAGTGTGATCATCCCTGTTTAGACTGCTGCCCCCGCGACCCGGCCCCTGATAAGCGGAAGACAATGGATAGTTGTGCTTCATCAGCTGTTGAATACTTTCTTGTATTTTGACTTCAATGAATTTAGGATTTTTTTATAAGACATTAAATACTTCACAGGATTAAATACTCAGCGTCTGCGTTACTTTGGCTTTCTGAGCTCAGCTCCCATGCAGAGCATAATTACTGCATATATGGATTTCCAGAACCGGCGTATTAGTTTATTACCAATATACAGAACATGAATCATTAACTTTTGATGAGAATATTTCTCATCATTTAGGACTTTTTTATTTGTGTGCATACTTGATTCAAATAAATAGTTTAATGTAATCACCTGGAAAAACCCGCTAATCAAAGAAAATGTCTTTTGAGCCACAAACCACAATGAGACATTAAAACTCTTTTGGCTTCGCCGGGCTGAGAAGGTGATGAGATCAGCAGAAGCTCCAGCGCAGAGCGGCGCCACGTAGAGCCGGACGGACCGGTTTTACATTAACGTGATGATCGCTCCGACGCGTGACGGCCGAGCGTGTGAGTGACGGGTGTTTTGAAGCGGGGCCGGCGAGCAGACGAGGCTCCGCTTTTACAGGATTAAAGTTTATTGATGGTTTTTCATCACGACTCATCGATCCGTTTTCTCATCTCCTCATCCCGTCATGACCGGCAGGTTGTGACTGGCCAGGTCTCTGCTGCTAATGCACTGCCATTCATTGTTTCTTATCACCTCGAGTCCATCCAAGGCTGCCTGAGAGTTCAGACTCTGACAGGAAACCACTCCTGCGTCCTGCGTCCTGCTGTAGGTTCACCTGCTCAGTCGGTCTCAGTCCCCTCTGGTCGGCGCTCGCATGGGTGTAGTTTCTGCGACTGAAGTGTACATTTAGGTTCATGTTTGTAAAATAAATGAGACACAGCTGTTTTTTCCCAGAAATCTGATGCCTCCGTTTTATTCAGCAGCTCAAATAGTTCCAGTGTCGCGGCCATTTTCATTCGCAGGAAAAACCAGCGGAGGGTTCCTGAACGCAGGTTTCAGCCTCTTCTCTTCTTCAAGTTCACTTTTTAAAATTGCTCACGAACCCGCAGCTGAAGTCTTCCGGATCAGAGTGCAGATCACGATCTCAGACAGTTTAGTTCGGACTCATTGAAGGTTTTTTTTTCGTCTTTGCAGATAATTTGATGTGTGTGTGTGTGTGTGTGTGTGTGTGTGTGTGCAGGACGAGACAGACGGGGTAATGACTCCCTCTAATAGGGCTCAGTTCAGCTGTCCGCATAATGCCGTCTAGCCTTTGTCTAATCTGAGCTCCGCTGGCTGACTGAACGCACTCACACTCAGCCAACAAAGGGTTAACCTACAAAACCTAAGAGGGAGGAAACGGGGGGGCAGAGGGAAATAGAGAGACAAGTAACATTCAGACAGACGGATAGCATCGTGGTGGAGATGAGTGATCTGGATGAAGAGGCTGCGGTTAATGGCCGTTCAGCATTGACCCTGAGCAGAGGTAATGATGCTCCGATACAGGCAGGGCAAATTAGCTGTGGAGGGAAGGAAGGAAGGACAGAGGAGGAAGAGGGAAGGGGAAACTAATAGCACAGTCAAGACGAATATATGGCATATAGAGAAGAGTGACAATGACGTTGAACTTTCACCCCGCAGAGGTAATGATGCTGCCAGTTGGACCGCAGCTACAAATTAGGACAGGAAATTAAAGGACAGGAAAGACAGGAGGGAGGAGAGAAGGAAAGGAAACGAGAGGATAAGGAAGGAAATAAGACAAAATGACGGGAAAGGAAACGAGAAAAGAGATGAGAAGGAAGGATGGGAGAAGGAGAAGAAACAAACAGAAATAAGAGGAAAAACAGTGGAAATAGGAGACAAGGGGAAAGGAAATGAGACAAGTAGAAAAAGATAGAAAAGCTTGTGAATAAAGAAAGGATAGAAAAGAGATTAGGGTAAAAGGAAGGCAAGGGAATGAGGAGAAGAGACAGGAAAGGAGAGAAAAGAGGAGAGATGGGATGAATGGAATGGAAAGGAAAGGAGACGAGAAGACAACAAGAAAGAAGCCAAGGAAAGAAAAAGCAAACAAAAGAGTTGAAAGTGAATGAAAAAGAAGAAGAAGAAAAGAAAAGGAGAGCGTAATAAATGAGCATACGTAGGGAAGGCTCCTCAGACGGTGGTGTTGACCTTTAACCTCCGTCACTGTGCTGAAGAGGCTCAGACACAGAAAGAAAGAAAGACGAGCAAATGAAAAAGAGTGTGAGCGAGTGCGTTCGCCGCGATGATGAGCTTGAACTGTAACCTCTGCGAAGGTAACGACGGCACGAGACCTCGGCTAACGGATTAGCCACAGTGCTAACTGGCGGCGTGTGAGCCACAGGGGAGCCATCCGGGCTGGAGGACATGAATCTTGTGTATGTGGGGAGAGAGCGAGGGGGACCCGGGCTGGGGGTTCTCAGATTGATGGACCCTCATCTGAGTCATGTTGGCCCACGGTCCCCAACTGGACGGTCAAGGCCTCGTCCTAATGATAATGCTCATGCTGGTGTGTGTGTGTGTGTGTGTGTGGCAGATGAGTTATTCTTTATGTTTCCTGAAAAATTAGAAGCAGCACAGGAGAGTCGTCCTCGGCCTGAAATCAATGTCTCATTTACATCTTTGTGAGTCACAAACCAGCTGTGTGTGTGTGTGTGTGTGTCTGTGTGTGTGTGTGTGTGTGTGTGTGTGTGTGCGTGTGTGTGTTTTCTTGTGGTTTTAAAATGACTTTCTTGGAATATCGCTCTTCTCTGAGGGAAACCATGAAGCCTCTCATAAATAGAGTTACTTTTAGCACAGGACTGAAGGTAATTAATCAAAATGTGCTCTTTAATCCGATTTTCTGAGGTAATTCTTTCATGTTTGTTGGATTGTGTGGTGATATTTTATATAACAGCATCTGGTCATCTTCACAACACTGACCTGAGGTCAGAGGAGTGAGTGGCAGCTGAGGAAAACATGCTGTGTGGAGCCGATTGGACGTGTTGTTTCAGGGTGTTGAACGCAGGTTTTCAGAGCGTAACCTGTGAGCCTCCGTCTGTCCTTTAGCCTTTAACTGTTCACATTTTGGCAAATTTGGACCAGTAAAAGTTTGGCAGATTAGCTGTTAGCTGTTCTGTTCGTCATGTGCATCAGAGTGAATGACACCCTCAGAGTTATCAGTCAGGACTTCTATTGTTCATGCAAATAGCAGCAAGCAGGCGAATGTCTTAAAATCCAGCTCATGACTGGTGCTGCTACGCTGACCTGTTTTTCTCGTCCAGCTCATTTCATTGCACCGTCGGCTCTGCGTTAACCTACACGTGACTAATAAAGTTGATGCTGAAACCTCCACGAGCCGGCGACGGTGCTGATGAGGAGCTCGTTTCACACCGAACTACCTGCACAGACCTGCAGGATCTTCTGCACCTGAAAGTCAGAGCACAGTAGCAGCATTTCAGCCTCGGGCAGCTGTGTGGACGCAGTAATGAGTTCTGGAGAAAGCTTCTTTGTTTCGTTTGATGGTTTTCAACATGTAAACACGTGCTGAAAATCTCTGCGTCCTACAGGTGGAAACACCTCCAGATCTTGGCAGGAACTCTCAGGAAATACCAGGATCCCATTTCTGACCCTAATGTGACTGCGTGAATGTGTCTGGGGGTACAAAAGCACTTTGTGAAGTGGGACAACACAGACCACCAGGAGCAAGGTGGTTCTTCTGCCGACGCCGTTGTTTTTAAAAGACATTAACGTGGATGTTAATGACTCGTTTCACAAGAGAGGAGAGAAACCAGCAGCTCTCGTGGCACAAACATCATCCACTGAGGAGCCTCAGGCTGCGGGAACGATGTGATGTCAGAGGTGGAGGCTGTGTGTGTGTGTGTGTGTGTGTGTGTGTGTGTGCGTGTGTGTGTGTGTGTGTGTGTGTGTGTCATTTACAGTCATTCGGACGGCTCAGATTACAAAGTATTTCGCAGTGTCATCCTCAGCGCTGAAGAGTCTCTGCTGCTGTTTATGTTACTGCACCTGCACCTATTCAGAGAAGAGGATCTGTTTCCGTCCGATCACAGTTAACGTTTTAGTTTCACAACATCAACAGTCGAGTAATTGTTACCACGGCGAATTCCCTTTCGAAGGTCAAGTTAGTTTCTGAGAAGTCGTGCTGTTTCTGTCGGCTCATGGCTGGAAGTCCTACAGTTCGGCAGCTCAGCGCCCATTTCTGTGCAGAAGACTGAGTCAGTGAGGGGGTGCAGATCTTTAGCTTCACTCCTCTGTTAGCGGTGAGCTTCACTTACTTTAAGCTCAGTGATGAGATGTCTCTTTGGACGTCCACAGGCTTGTACCTTTGAGGCATCAACCAGTCGAGCAGCAAACAAATCTCTCAACAGCTGTTAAATGTGTCGCCATGAAATGTGGTTCACACAGTCTTTGTCTCCAGAGGATGAACCGTCATAACTAATACAATCCCATCAGCCTCAGTGTACTTAGCCAGTGTACTTAGCGAAGCATGCTAACATGCGAAACCAAGATGGTGCTCGTGGTAGACAATCTATTTGATCAGCACGTTAGCATTGTCACTATGTGCACGTTAGCATGCTGATGTTAGCATTTAGCTGTGTCAGCACGCTTTCTGACACAGTTCTTCATCTTTTGCACTTGCACACATGTTACAGACAACCAGAACATTCTGCTGTCCATCCAAACCTCAAAGCAGTGCCATCAGCCAGCTCACGGTGTCTCTGCGACAAATCTTTCACGTCTCTGGACGGACGAAATAACTCCGTCACTTCTCTAACGTAAACATTTTGGTGGATTATTCTTGTTTTCTCTGTCCTGAGCGTTGGCTTCCTTCACTTCGCCCACTTCCACAGTTCATTGTGCAAAGACCTGTGAACTTTCCGATCAGACTCACATCCTCTAAACTAGCCTTATTTACACTGAGACGGTGCTTTTGACCCTTTCAGTTTGTGCTGAGCAGCTTGACTGCAGACAATAGAAAAATCCAGAACCTCCTCCACCTCAGCCCCAGTCTGTCCCTCCCTCCATCCCTTTCTTCCTCTAATGGGATTTCCACCCATTAGATCTTTTATCATGACCTCCATGCATGTTAAGGAGGGAGAGATGAGCTGAGGTGTATTGATGCAGGGAGGTGATAGGGAATCAATAGGCCTATAAAATGGACAATCAGGCAGCGAGGCGGTCGGCTGTAAGCCCCTACTGCCTGCCGGGGGTCCTGAGGGGGAATATTAGCTCTGTCTGTGGTCTGTCTCACTGAAGGGCTTCTAATTAAAATGTACAACCTGTCTCCTTCTCATTATGTCTGTCTTCTGATTAAAATGTGAAGCTGAGATCATTTCACACTGAGCAGCAGGTCAGTCAAAAGGCTTCACAACACAGTTCCCCCCAGAAAGAAAATTAAAATGCATAAGAAGGAGGCTTGTTTAATGAATTACTTCATTTAATCCATTTTTCACTCTGCACTTTGGATAATCAGACCATTATTAAAGAAGCAAAGAGTTTTAAATTGAAATGCGGCATTAAAATCTGTTTAAAAAAGAAGCAGAAACCTTTCATTGAACTGCATCTCATCATTTTACAATCCCAGTTCTCTGCACTCGTCGGAATTATTTAATATTTAATCCCACACAACGATTCTACTGCTGATCTGAGGACAGAAAAAAGACGCAGGTATTGAAGTGAATTAAAATTGCATAAGAATGAAACCATGAGACATGAATACACACGAGGAGCAAAGATTATATAATCTGCAGGAATATTATTTATTATATGTGATGTCGGAGCGAAAGACGACAGAAACACAGAAACTGACCCGCATGAAGGAACGTTTGCATTCACACACAAGCAGAGACTCCAAATAAAAGCAGGTGTGTCGTGTGTATTGTGTGTGTTGTGTGTGTGTGTATATGCATGTAGTGTGTGTAGAGTGTGTGCAGATGTGCTGACTCAGCTGCTTTGGTAAAAAATTCTACCCTGAGTGCGATCCATTTTCCTGTCTGCAGCTCTCTTTCTATTTCTTTACATCACTCCTACATTCGTGCAAGAGAAACACACACACACACACACACACACACACAGCTGATTGAGTCCACACGGTGCTGCACAACTACGTCCACATATCTTACCGCAGTTCTGCAGCGAGACGTTTTACGAGGCTCCTCGGCGACAAATTCTACCGTTTGAAGAGCTGCTTTCCTCAAACATAACAAATGATTGCAGCATTATCTCATCTTGTCTGCAGGAAACAAATTCTAAGACTGCGTCCACACTAATCTGGCCGTCCCCGCGTTGAATTTCCATCCACACTAAGTTGGTGTTTTACTGACTGTAGGAGGTGTCAGCAGTATTAAAACTGAAACAGGATTTGAGCTCTCAAACTGATCTGCTGCTCTGAGGACAGGACGTGATGTCTGCTTGACATGTTTTTATGCACCAGCACGCACCTCAAAGCTGCTGATGCCTTTGAGGTACCACTACAATCATAGGAAATTCCACATTGTAAGATAATAGCTGAGTTACAGACTTGTTTCTGATGCTGCTGAAGGTTTACTTGCATCACTTTACATCTTGATGTTAGAGTCCAAAAGCTGCTTTATCGTCTCTTTACCTCTAAATGAGAGCAAGATTTACAAAACAAGCATCAAGCTATATTGAAGAAGACTTGATATTAATGATTGAGAAACTGTTTACTGAAGTAATAAATCCAGTGAGAAGTAGGGTCATTTTCCTCATAGACTTCTACACGATCGGACTTCGTACAGAAGGAGTCGCCCCCTGCTGGCCACTAGAAAACATTTCTCATTGGCTTCAGGCTCGGAGGCTTCTTTCGTCCACTTCTTTCATAGATTCATTCGTTCAGGTTTCTGTTCTGTTCTACCTTCTCCACTCTTCATTGCATCTCCTTCCGTCTATCCCTTCATCGTCTTATTCATGCAGAAACATAAATGGATGTATATTCTGGGTAAACGTCCCTCCTCCTGACTCCTGCAGGCTCTCCTCTGCAGAGCATTTTCCTTCACATTCCTCCTTTTCTTTCCATTTCCCCTCTGTGCTCCAAAATCAAAATTGCTTTTGTTATTGAGGGCAGGATTGCGTAACTCTAATCTGTGTAATCGAATTGCAACGCTCAACGCGAGCATGTGCGGCCCGCCGAGCGCTCTGGATGTGTTTGCTCGCGTGCAGAGTCAAGTTTTTCAGATTTACATTATTGACCTCATGTCTCGGGGTGAGAGCGAGAGGGAGACATGGGGGAAATTACAGGCTGTTACAGCCAGAATGGGATGTCTGTCAGAGCAGCCGAGTGCGCTCGCAGGTACAAAGACAGACAGAGAAGAGCTGCACAGACTTCCAAACAAAAGCTCCTTCACTCAGTACTTACAAGTAAACCGGGGCGAAATTAAACGAGGCTGTCCCACATTCAGCAGACCGCTGGTTGCTTTCCAGGGGAAAACACGGCGTGTTTATTTACCTCCATCACAAAATTCTGACTTTGGCCTCATTTTTGTAGTTTTCTGCATTATTTTTAATTGCTGAAATCTGGAAATCACTAAAAAAGTAGAACAACAGGAGCAGTTACACAACCAGACAGGCTGCCAATAAAACAACAGTTTGTCCAGATGAACTAAACCGCTTTATTTTAATGTAAACTGAAAGTGAGCACGGCTGAAATGTCGCTAACAATCCCTCGATGTACAACTGCAGGAAGTCCGGAGGGTTAGAGCTGAGGCAGGTCGGTCCGCTACGTGCTAAATTTAGCTTTTTTTGGGAGGGGATTAGCAGTGAAGACACAGATTGCTCAATCCTGAAGACTGTTTATCAACCATGTTTTCAGACTTCTGGCCGTTTCCTCGGAGCGTCTGATATTAACGGATCGCAGATAGCTGTGCACCCCCTCAACACGACGGGACTGTGGAGGTACCGCATGGCGACGCAAAGAACTGACTCAGTTTAGGCTGTTTTCTCCTGATGGTCCTGATGTCCATAGACGGCGTTAAATGCAGACCACCTCAGGCCTTCTGATCAGCATCACACCGACTGTAGTCGTCTCTTCATCCATCGTAGCTCCTGTTTTTATTCCACAGTGAATGAAAGACTGTAAACACAGTTTGAACAGTCCATCAGACTTATTTTTCCAATGTTGACTTATTATTTTTAGACTTGGTTCACTTATTAGCTTCAATGTTCTGTTGTAGTTTGGTCAGTTTTAGGAACAAATCATGCTTTGGGTTAAAATAGAAAGGCTAACTACATTTCCCCGAAGCCACAGGAGTGAGATCACATGTGATCAGCGTTGTCACATTCAGCCCAATTAGAGAGAGCGTGAACTAAAGACAGACTGATGCCAGCGAGGTGTGAAACGTCTGGAGTCTGCAGTTCAAATCCAGCAGGCAGAAAGCCGTCCATACTGTGTGTGTGTGTATCAATAATATATATTTGAATATAAATATATGAGAGGACATGACGAAGCAAGCTGCCATCAGCAGACAGTGGGGGGGGGGTCCTCAGCCCGTCTCAGATCTGCCTGATAACCCGTCTCTCCATGTTCATTCTGCACATGTGGACTCGGTTTGCGCTCCTACGTTTGAGTCCTCCAGAGGTTTTCTTATCCGTCAGTCACCCCCCCGAAGTCTTCAGCCAGTCGCAGCATCGGAACACAGCGTCTCTCCCCCCGCTTCACTCACAGGGCATGTTTTCGTGTGATTTGATGGGCCACGCTTTAGCGTTTGAATCCAGTTTCAGTGTTCCCTGTGTGTGTGTGTGTGATGGAGACAGATAGTACAGCGTGTTGGTTCTTTCTGAGAATGTTTCTGGACAGATGTGGGCTGATGTCTCTTCCCTCTGCCTGCAGCTGATGAATATTCCACAGCGCTCCTCTAACATCCCCCCGCAGACCGCCGGAGGCCTGGAAACCTCCGCGGCCCCGCCGGCCCCCGCCCGCCTGTCGGAAACATCTCCTGCAAATTTGTTCTCATTTGCCGAAATTCACTAACGGGAACTAATGGAGACGGAGCGGGATTACAAACACATGTCGGCGTGTTTGCAGTCTGCAGAGCGGCGGTTCAGGGTGTCGGGACCACCCGTGTTGGTGACAGTGTTGGCCGCAGTTTAACTCCACAGGAAGCTGAGACGAGGACGCGGCTCTTCGGTCGAACGGGATGTGACGGCGGCGACTGAGCAGGTCTGCTGCTGAACACTAAAACACCAGCAGTCGTCTCCCAGTTCACTGAACTCTCTCTCTCTCTGTGGTTTGCTTCTCTTCTCACGGCCGTCGAGGACGTTTTCAGTCCTGTTTGTTTGTCAGAAGTCTCAAAAACTTGGCCACATATTCCAGATTTGGTGGAAACATCCAGACGCGGACGAAACATTTCTTATTAAAATGACAAACTGACCTGACGGGGGGCGGGGGCCTCGGCCCTCTGAGCTCCTGCCTCTCTGCAGACGACGCCTCAGTGCAGCAGATCCTGAATCTGCGATATATAAACCTTCTTCGGCATCATTGGTTTCCAACCACAGATCAGAGCATCACCTCTGTAACATGTTCAGGCCACACTGAAAAATCTGGTGACGGTGCAGCAGCTGATCATCTTTCACCAGCATCCTTTAAATATGAGGGGTGCAGCGGTAAAACTCTAAAATCTGATGTTAACAGCATTTTTAAATAGGACCAGATAACATAGACATGAATTCTACTTTTACTGATAAGTACATGTGAAAGTCTTCTTTTTATTAATCAAAATAAGCCGAGTCGTCAAATTTTATATGTTGTCCTAACACAAGCAGCAATAGCTTAGCCTGTATAATTATATATAAAATTATAATATGAAATTGCCAAATTTCTAATCTAAATCAAATATATAGAATCAGAAATGCAGTATTTGAACCCAGCTTCTTGTGCTTTCTCTATTTGTCCTCATATCATTAAAACACAGATCGATCAGCTATGAATATCAGTTATATGATATTCATATGCAGCAGATGTCACGTTTATCAGACTTTGTGGGTCGGCTTTGCGTCACACCTGCTTCGGACCGGCTCTAATGGAGACCGGGCTGCGGCGTCAGAAGGTTCTTAGAGCAGCACCAGACTGGAGCTGAGGTCACAACACTAATTGAAAATGCCAAATGCTGATCCTTCAATTACTCTGAACATGGTCTGTCTGCCCTGCACCCCAACCTTAACCCCCACCTCAAGCCTCCATATGTGATCTCCAGACCGCGCTCTCTCACTGTCCGGCCCATTGTTAGCTGTGGCGCTCGCCCCCAGACACCCCACCCCCTCCGACCCCCCTTGACAGAGACCCGAGGAGGCTTCCCATGGACGGCGAGGGCGCAAGGTCAAGACACCGGTGGACATAAATCTGTGGCCTCGCCATCCATCCCCTGACTCCCCCGACCATCCGCTCACCCCCCACCCTATCTACACACACACACACACATACACACGCGCGGGTCTGGCTAACAATAGGCCCCCTCCATCTGGGTGTAAATAATGATGATATTGTGGTGGTGAATGGTGCCCTGTGTCCAGGCGATAAGCCCAATATAGTTATAGCAATATGGGGAGGGGTGAGGGGAAAAGGGGGGCATTGTCCTTTATCTGTGTCATGGCTTACCCATCCTATGCGTGTGTGTGTGTGTGTGTGTCACACTCTTAATTATTAATGCCTGAGCCCTCACCCTCTCTCCTCATTCGTCTCAGCCTCTTCGCCGATCCCCCTCCCAAACACACACTCTCACCCTCCAGCCTCCCCCTCTCCCCCCGCGGCTGACGCCTCACCTCGTTCTCTGTATTATTGCTTTTGTTCTCTCCTCTCTCGCCCGGTGTTGTGTACGTTCTGGGATTTCTATTGTTCTCTAATATCCCCCCCGTCTTCCTCTTTCCTTCCTCGTCATTAATTATCTCCGCACCACCACAATGGGCTGTTTAGCTTCATTTGCATGCTGCTTTTTATGCTGTTGGCAATCAATTAGCCCGTGATGATAAAATCAGAGTCGGGGAAGGAGGGGAGGGCTGTGACTGGTCGCATTGTGAGCTGGACAGGTGTCATCAGATCAGTGGTACTGCTCAGTCTGGTGGTGTTTTGGAGTCACTTTCAGGATTTAGGTGGTGTTTCCAAAAGGAGGAAGTCAGGATTGTGGTCGAGTAAAGGCCTCGGTGTGCTTCAAACAAGCGAGGCAGCACGACCTGTCATTAAAACCCTCGAGGGTGGCGTGAAGGCCTCGATCCGACTGCTTCCTGGAGCGCTCCCCAGCTCCTCTGTGTGTCTTCACAGCCGCCTCACAATGAATGAATCCAAATCTTTACCAATGTTAACGGTGCAGTTTGCCTTCTGTCGCACCTCCACACACACTTTTGAATATTCACGCGGTCGAGAGACGTCACGCAAGCTAATTCATTTTAAATATCCTGAAGCCTTAACGCTCTTCTCATCAATTGTACAGTTTTAGCTGCCAAAAAAAGAAAAACACTTGCTAATAGAAGAACATAAGAAACTTGAGCTCTCAGACTCAAAGTGGAAATAATTCAAACCACACGCAGGAACGTCGAGGACGTGGTTAAAAGAAAACTTTGGGTGACTGCGGGTGAAGAACTTCCAGAGCCGTCCGTCTCCTCCGTCTCAGGCCGATGCAAAGCAAACAGTGAGTGAAACAGTGTTAGATGAGGAGAGCGGAGTTTGGATTTGGGCTGAGCAGCTTTGACAGTGTTTGCTGAACACACATCGAGCGCTGAGGAGAATCTTATTAGTGTAATAAATTCAGGCAGACGTCCCGCATCTCGAGTCGCATTGGTTTGAAGGGAGCTGGAGCAGATGTCGCTCTCTTTTTCATCTTTTCTCAATGGGAAATCTCCGTATCATCATTTTCTTTTTGTTAACCTCCCTCCTCCTCCTCCTCCTCCTCCCTCTCCTCTTCCTCCTCCTCCTATCGGTATCTCCTCTCTTCTTTCCAGGCCTCTCTCTCTGTCTCTCTCTCTCTTCCTTTCTGCCATCCCTCTTTTTCTCCAGCTTGGGCACAGCAGGGGATCTGACACACACTCACACACACACACACACACACTCACACACACACACACACACACACACACACACACACGCGCGGTTGTCATTCATTGATGTTGCAGGCGTTGGTGCATCTGGCCAGTGTCAGTGTGAGAGATGTCACCAGGACGTCATTGTCATTAATGTTCGTTGATGCTCTCACAGTGAGGCTTGTGACAGGCTGACACACACACACACACACACACAGATGGACAGACATGTATATAAAGCAGGGGTCACCACCCTTTTTGAAACCGAGAGCTACTTCCTGGCTATTGATTAATCGAGCGCTGCCAGTTTGATACACACTTCTGAAATAATCAATTTACTCAATTTAACTGTATGTTATTATTAATAATTAACGATATTTATTTATGTGAAAACACTGATCATGTTGATGATTCTCACAATAAATATCAACAATGATTTAACAAGATAGGACACATCATAAATATACGTAAATATCTAGATTTTCTTCAAGTGCAAGTGTTTTTCAAATTGAACTTTTTCAGACAATCTCTTCTCCAACAGTCCCAGAAAATCACAACGTCCCGTTTTCACGAGCCACAAACATTTTTTAACAAATTCTGAATTACTTTGCACCATGTTTGTACGAATAATAAATCATGTAAAATACAAAAATCAACTATTATAAATAAATCTGACTCATCACTGCACGTCGCCAGATCACGGTCCGGCTGGTCGGCCATGTTCCCGGTCATCGCCGACACTCCTCTAACCGTTTAATTGCCCCCAGTTGAACATCAGAGAGTGGCGATCACATCAGTTCCATATTTCTCGTCTTCAAGTACAGTTTTAGCAATTAGCATCATTGCTTCTTTGACCACCTCCCCGTCTGAAAAGGCCTCCTTCATCGTGAAGATCACATGTTTTCTTTCTTTTTTCTGCCATCTTTTCATCTCTGTCATCTCCTCATCTTCGCTGCTTGTTTCCACCACGTTTGTACGATCGCCATCAAACGCTACGTTTTGCTCACTGAGCTTTGAACTAGAGTTCATTTATATTAAACATTTTTTTAAGTTTTTTTAAAAATATGTTGTCATTTCCAGTTTACATGTGAGCGCGATTTAACAAGAAAAGCAACAAAAAAATTAACTGGTAAGTGGCTCAATTTGAGCTAATTTTACAGGTCGGCGGGCGACTCATGGGGTCCTTCGGGGCGACCTGGTGCCCGCGGGCACCGTGTTGGTGACCCCCGATATGTTGACAGCTGATGGGTGAATTTAACCTAAACTTTATTATTTGATCACATGTTAAAATTTTAAACCACACCGACTCAAGCAGCCAGTTTTTCGACATCATAAATGAATTCAGGCGTTCGTCGGTATCGGTGAGCTCAGAGTTAGCGAAGCAGACGCTGTGGTGACGTGTTCACTGGAATAAAAACTTTTTTGTTGTTCAGATATGATTTTTAAAATGTAGTCTAACCATGAGCAGCTCAGTCTCAGTTTGGGTAGTTGGCAGCCTTATCAAACCACACGGCTAGAAGAATTAGCCTAGCATGGACGCCAGTGCTGCTGCTAACGATAATTATTGAGCGATCTGAGAGTTTTTGTCTCGAGTGATTGATTTGATTGAAAAGGATCCTCCTGCAGGCTCCAGCTGAGGCTTTCTTTAATGTCTCTATGTAAACAGATCAGCAGGAGATGATGAGGTCGAAGCCTCTGAATGTTCTGCTGCCGAACAAACCAACCTGAACCTCGTCCAGACGTCCTGCTAACCACGCCGCCGTGCTGCAGGACGTTCAGAAAGTAGTTTTTCGGAGTCATCGGCTAACGAGCGAGGCTGCTGTTCACGTATGAGAACATGTCGAGTCTCTGAACGAGTGGATGCAGAGAGGCTGGTGAACCGAGGGAAGCTGCTGCTCTCAGCCTCATTCACATGTAAATAAACTCACTTTGTGTCAGACATCACGCAGGTTGAGGTAAACACGGCATGAATCAAGCAGACAGACGGCCAAAAGTATGTGGACAGTGAGCCTCACGGCCGTCCACTGTAGACAGTACAGCACACATCATTACATGAATCATTCTCACTTGTCAAAAAAACCTTTTAGCTGTACAGCAGCGTAACATCTGCACCCTGCATTCTCCAGCTCTAATCTAATTAGTCTTGAGTTTTGACTCTTTGGGCGGCTCATGTCTGATCTCTTCACGGCTGTCCGGACGGGGAAAAATCTGATTGTGTGCGCTTTCTTCCAGGTCAGACAGCCATGAAAAGATCACATATGTGCCATGAAGGGGCCTGGCACACTGGTCCGAACCTTTGAAGCGTGCACGGACCCCAAACGCTCCTAATTTCATTTCCAAAAGTTCAACCCGACAGAGTCGTAATAAACGTCTGAGAAACCCCCCCCCCCCCGCTGCTTCCTCAGGCTCCAGTTTGGGTCAGAGCGGCTTTATTTTGCCTTTATACTTCTTTTTAATCCACAAAATACGGAAGTGAACGAGTTTAAAGCCCCGCGGTTTGTTTTCCGCTCGTCACCACTTTAGGATTGGATTGTGTTTTTTAGAGATTTGCAAACGACGGAAACAGAGTTGAGGGAGGAAAGAGAGAGAGAACACGCGGCAGCTTATTCAGAGTGACTTCTGGGAAATTTAATGTCATATTCCTGTGTGTGTGTGTGTGTGTGTGTGTGTGTGTGTGCGCTGCAGTGTTGTCGTGACTCAGCTCTCCAGATTAGTGTGTTGACAATTTATTTCAGCAACCACTGCTGTCAAAGGGCAGTTTGTTTTCGTGAGTATGTGTGGTAGTTGATGATGACGATGATGATGTAGTGTGTGTGTGTGTGTGTGTGTGTGTTTGGCTCAGGTTGCTGTTTACATTCCTGTCCACAGTGTTTCAGGAGGAGGTGCGTCTGATTGCGTATTTATCTCTCCGTAGAAACACAGGCAAAATAAATTCAGCTCTTCTTTCGGCTCTCATGTTTCACCGAATGTTCCACAGAACAAAAACAGATTTTGGTTTTCATGCACAGAAAGTGTGCAACATTAAGGTGCAACATGTAATTGATAGTGTGAGGTATTACAGTTTAGAAGCCACGGTTTGCGATATACCTCCAGTGTATATGGGGGGGCAGTGTCCCTTTCAGGTTCAGGTCCTGTTGAATGAGGCTCAATCAGAGAATAAACTCGCTTTCATTCCACTTGAGGATTTCTGACAAGTTAGACGTCACTTCATATCATTTATCACAAACAACATAAAAACAGCCGTGAGCAGCTGATTGAGGACGTTTCTGAACTATTGTGAAGAATGAATCTGTGTGTGTGTGTGTGTGTCTACAGCTCTGACACACACACACACACATTACTGGTTTGAGTGTTTTCATGAGATTCGTAGACAAAAGCAAACATAAAGAAAAACACCAGCTTTATGCAGCAAGTGTTCTTCAAGGTCATTTATACACCAAGTGTGGTTGTTCATTTGGATGCACAGATGCTTCAGTGAGCCACATACACGACTCAACACGCACACACATACACGCACACACACACACACACACACACACACACACACACACACTGGTCACTGGCTGCCAGTGGCGTCTCTGCCCCAGGGCAAAGCGTTCATGCTACATTTCCACCAATCCTCCAAACCTCAACCACTAATCCATCATTTTGGACACACAAGTCCACATTATACAAACACACACACACACACACACACACACACACACACACACACTGACAAATACATTCACTTGAAACTGCGAAACGTCACATTTTCCAGCACTCACAGACTGAAATGTGATGTCTTTTTTACTTGTTCTCACACTCTCCATGTATCTGCCCTGTGGCCAATCAGCGGCCTGCTTTTGCTGCCCACTGGGTTTGAGCAGGAAACAGCTGCTCAACCTGATAAGACCCCCTGGACACACACACACACACACACACACGGCTACAGTCCAGTTCAAATCACGTGTGTCTCCATGAACCCGTCTCCTCGTCCTGAGCTCTGAGTCAGTCGTCTGGTGGGCTGAACAGACGTCACACGAACAATAACTTCAGGAAAAGAAAGTGCCTTCACACAGCTGACGGGAGAAGAGAAACCTCACCGCTGTGTTATTCACACCGTACGTTAGAGGAGCGCTTTCGGACATCTGATCCAGAGTCAGAATACAGACGATGGATTCATGACGCCGCCCAGGAGATGTGAGGATGTGTGGAATTAAACACGAAAACAGAAATATTTTAGCAAACGAACGGCTGAACACAAAGAGAAGAATAAACTAAGAGACAGCTGAAGAAGAAGTGTGAATGTGTGTGTATGAAGGGAGCCTACACACACACACACACACACACACACAGGCACACACACACATACAGTGCGTGGCGTCGCTGTCTCTATGTAAAGCCTGATTAATACATGTTACAGCTGAACCCTCTAATCTTATTACACAATCTGCCCATAGAGGAGAAACTAAAGCAGCACATTCAGCATCAACACACACACACACACACACACACACACACACACACACAATAGAAACAGACACACTGGAATAATGAAATAATGCAGCAGGTGATGTTAATGACGGCTCAGCTGTCTCCAGCTCTGTGAGGATGTTTGAGTCATAAAACATCTGATGCATCTCAGACGTGAACTTCAGCTCGTCCCTGAAAACAGTCGAATCTGAGCTGCCGTCAGCTCGTGACTCCCATGACTCGTCTCCAGGACCGCGCAGGCTGCTGTGCATTAAATGAATTCCAGCTTTGCAGAGGTCTTTGTCAGCCACTTCTTTCTGTATTTGAATTGTAAAAACCGTATTTTTTTTAAAGCAAGTGAGCAATTTGCAAGAGCGGTAGCACGTTCCAACCTGTGTCGAATAGAAATGAAGCTGTTTCAAGGACAGACGGTTTCTCAACAATGAAAAGAAAATGGTGAGGCGTCCTGCTTTGTTATTTTGTCAATGCAATGGAATCAAACTTGACTTAAATCAAGCTGATTTCCCAGGAAACAGGCAGAAATGTCCGTACAGAGCTGGCCAAAGGCTGCGAGTCTGAGAAAAATAAGACTTTGCTGCAGTTGGAAACTCCTCTTTTAAAAATGTGAATTATACAAATAGGCCAAAACGTGCCAGAAGCTCTCGTATGGTCCTTTCAGGTTTTTTGAAGACATGAAATATTTATGGACATGAGTGAGCAGATGAAGCGGTCCCGCCTCTGTCTCCCCGCCTCGTGCGGCTCTGGTTTACATTCATCTTTTTTAATTTGCGCTCAGGATTTGTGGATGTCACTGTCGGCTCACGTCGCGGCTGTAATTATTCAGCAGACGGCGTGCGGGTGACGGCGTGGCCTAGTTTGGAGCGAAGTACGCGGCCCGCCAGGTCCTCGCGTACAGTCCAGACGAAGAGGCAGAAGACAGGATGAAAGACAGAAGGGACGCAGGGAAAGAACAGCGAGGACAAAGATGGAGTATTTCCATCTCATATTTACTGTATCTGCTCCGTCTCCGTGGTGACATGCAGCCTCTTTGCCTGATTGGTCGAGGGCGCAGTGGATGACCGGGGCTAAAGTAACAGCTGGCCAATGGTAAAGAAGGATGAGGTGTTGACCCCGTGTCAGCTCTGTGTGTTTGTGAGAGACACAGCAGCCAATCAGGACACAACAAATTCTCCAAAATGCTGTTTTCTACAAAGTTGTGCAGCTGAAGCTTTGATGAAGAAGAGAAGGACACCCTTCATCTATATGTGTGTGCAAGTCCGTGATGATTCAAACAGGACTAACAGAGCTTTGGTAATATTGTACAGTTGGACAAGTGTGTCCATTCATTCATTTAAGGACAAGATGCACTTTTAAACTCCCATCAATCTGAACCACGATAATAAACTCACCTGGATTACCTTTTCTGTCACCCTGTGAGGAGCTGGCCTTGGTCTCTGCTGTCCTGGTCTGAACCAGCCTGGATATCCAGGCCACTTCTGAAGCGAAGGGATATCTTTTCGTACATGACTCTGTAGAATAAAACATTGCCTCTGTGGTCTTTTCATAGCAGAGCGGGTGCCGCGGCTGTGACGTCGCTCCGTTAACTTTTATGGAGATCTTATGTAACAGGACTCCCTGGCTGAGTGGGCCGGTACATTTGGCCGTTAGCTAAATCATCCATTTAGTGCTTCACAGCTCAGCCTTCGTTTCTTTCATTTCAGTTTTCAGTTTTTCAGGAGCAGCAGATTGTAAAACACCTGCAGTGGCCTGAAAAAGTTCGATTTCTATTCTGTGCAAAGCAAAGTGAGGAAAAAAGATGACACCATCTCTTTAATATTCTTACGCAAGATTACTTTTTAATTTCCACGTTTTACAGTTTCAGATAACAAAACAGGAAAAGAGCCTGAAGCTAAAGTTTGGTCAGTGCTCAGTTGCACCCCCCCTGGCATCTATCACAGCTCATAAAGGCTTTTTGTGTCCAGCTGAGAGTCTTTCAGGTCTTGTTTTTTGGGGATTTTCACTCATTTTTCCTTTTAAAGGTCTTCT
Organism: Chelmon rostratus; assembly: GCF_017976325.1. Taxonomy (NCBI): domain Eukaryota; kingdom Metazoa; phylum Chordata; class Actinopteri; order Chaetodontiformes; family Chaetodontidae; genus Chelmon; species Chelmon rostratus. The sequence continues at coordinate 28,884,579 of NC_055661.1, forward strand.
AGTTCCTTCAGATTCTCGGCTTGTCTCGCACGCGCTGCTCTTTTGATGATGTTTAGGTTGGCGGGCTGTGGGGGCTGTGTGCAAAACCCTCAGCTTGGTCCTGTTGAGTCCAATATGGATTTTGAGATGTGTTTAGGACCATTATTCTGTTGTAGAAGCCATCCTATTTTAATCTTCAGCTTTTTTACAGATGCTGTGACGCTTGATTGCAGAATTTGTTGGTATTTAACTGAATCCATTCTTCCCTGTAACACTTAAATATTCCCAGTGCCATTGAACACAACACAAGTCCAGAGCATGATCAATGCAAACGTCTGATGCTGAATACTGCGTTGAGGTTCTGATGACTCCTCCATGAAGCTCATGTTTGTGCAGACAGCTGCTTCGACTCATGGCTGCTGATTGGAATCAGAGTATTTATAAAGCTTTATAAAGCTAAATTTGCATCACTTGGCCTTTCCTACGATGACTGTGAACAAGCCATCGAACTGTCGAGCTAATTAAGTCTGAGATGTTGCTCAATTCGTTTTGGCTGCCCAAACTTCTGCACGGTGTTCCTTTTCTGTTTATCACTCTAAAATTGTACAAAAACACAAATAATGCACTAATTTGGCTTAAAATGTTGAAGAGAATGTTTCATATTTAGCTTTATGACTTTTGGAGATCATTTTCTCATTATTTTCTGCACAGTGGCAGTGAAATTATGACCAGAGGTGGCCAAACTGCTGTTATACTCTCAGCTAATCACAGCAAATATCTTGAAGAAATGCACAAAGAACCTGCAGTCGCATTAATCCAGTGCATTATGTTTACTTGCCTTTCCGCCCCCAGACTAGTGACAAGGCAGAGATGTGCACTGAGACGTCTCAAAGCCACTGTTGCCTCTTTTCCTGTGGGATCCGGTCTAGAGCAGAAGTAAATGTACATCAAAATACAACTTTTGGTGCAGTTTTTAATCATACACACGTCTTTCAGTGACTCAAACACTGACTGACATCCTGCCCCGACTGACCACAGTGACACACCAATAAGACAGACTGTTTGCCAACATGAAGCAGAGCTGGTTAGATTACATTCAGCGGTAAATGTGTGGACAGTCTACAAGAAGAATCAGCTGTTTTTCAGCCTCCAGGTGGTGAATGTCGTTCAAGCGTGATCCAGCAGAATCCAGAATAGCTTCAGCAGTTACTATGAAGCTGAAACCGCTGTGTGAGCAGCTTTTCTGGGGGCTAAATCTGCTCCAGCAGCCTTTTACAAAATCAGGAAAAGGAAAAATGTTCGGTCATGTGGGGGACTCCCCCCATTTGTCCCGCTTGTGGGAAAACTTTGACTGGATTGGCTTCTTTTGCGGTATGTTTGAGCTTCCTTCGTATTTGCACGACTGTTGCTGCGTGTGTTTGTGTGCTTTCTTGCTCTGTGAAGTCATTTTTCTGGCTTTAATGCTGCACAGGCTGCTGAGCTGAGGTGAAGAAGGGGAAATGAGGTAAAAATGGGGGATAAAAAAAGAGAGGTATGATGCCTCTTAGCTATTTCCACATTACTAAGCAATCCTCTCTGTCCGTATGCCCCCCCAGCCACGCCTCTAATCTAATATGAAGTGGATCACAAGCTGATCACACTGTGCTCGCAGCTCGCACACACATACGGTACAGTACATCCAGGCACTCCTGACCCCGACAAGCAGCCGCAGCAGCACCAAAGGTCCCTTTTATGTCAGGCTGAGAGTGATTTCACTCATTTCAACTGAACTGTCAGCGACTCACAGTCCAACTGCGGTGACTCGCCAAAGGGCGCTTGTGACATTTGATGAGTAATGAGGTTAGAAAGTTTAAAATAAAATGAAAAAACAAGATCAAGCGCTTTCATTAAACCGCAGCACCTCCGATCGGCGCAGCAGGAGCCGGGGGATTTTTATTTCGAGGAGGGACGTGTCGGCTGTTCGGCTGTCACGGTGATATTCAGATGCTCCGTTAGACATTCTGCTCGCCCTCTGTTTGGCATGCTGGAGTTAACTCTTTGCAGGGTCGCAGACCGGCTGCAGAGTATTAGCGTACTGGTCTAACCCAGAGGAGCGTCTGTGGGCCAGCAGGCCGTCACCTTGAGAGTCCAGCGTCAGAGCAAGGAGTCGCCCATCACCGGTTCATGGTTGCATAACGAAAGACTCCACCGCTTCACCAGTTTAAAGGTCCACGTAGGATTTGAACCTCTCTGGCCTCTCTCACTTGCATCTTAATACGCCACCAAAAATGCTCAATATCAACCGCTCGGCGCCTGTAGCTTTAAAAGTGGCCGCCATCCAATGCAAACGAGCAAACTACAAACTGTCCTGAGCCACCAGTCCTGCACCGCTGAGTATGTGATCCATAGAGTGCATATCTGAAGTGTTTGTGCTGCATCGGCTCTCACACAGACAGTTAACAACAGCCACTGCAGGCTGCACCTTTCAAACCTTCAGCTGTTTGATACTCAAAACATGGAAGCAGATCACCATTAAATGAAAACAGAGATTATTAAAATAACTGCGAAGAGAGTGTTTGCTTTAAAAACGCTCCTATTGGTGATTTTTCAACGATGAACTCTGATGTTTAACTGTTCAGCCAACACAGACAAGAAGTCCTGAAAGTCGTGTGGATGAAATCATAACATCACCGTCCCAACACCCAACTCCATCAAATGTGAGTATGTTTCCTTCCACCTCCATGAGGCTGTTTCTATATTATATTATTTCGATAAAGCGAATATTAAATGAACGTATTGGAAAACAGGCAGGGCCTTGTGATGGGATGGAGAAGGTGCTGCTGGCTCTGACCGAACAGAGCGAGCCAGTGTTAGGCCCCGGTGCTCCTCAGTAACCCTCATGTAAAACAGCTCCTGTTTAAACGAGCCTTCAGGACGAGGCAACAACACACTGCTGCTCACCTCGAGTCACATCGAATTCACCCAATCGTTTACAGAGACCGACTGTAGAAACGATAGTCTGTGAAAAAACATTGTAATTAAACCGTAAGCGATAGGTTTGAGTGGAAATGGGGCACAGCAGTGATTTTCACCTCACGTATCACATCACCTCCCTCAGTGCATTCTGGGTATCAGCTCAGTTGATGCCCACACTCGGAGGTGTCTACACAGCTCAGCGGCTCCAGACCTGTTGGCAGCCTTAACGCATATTTTTATCCATGTGAGGTAAACATGTGAGTCCACCATGTTTACCTCACATGCTCCTCTCCTCTTCTCCTCTTTACCTTTCCTCTCTGCCAGCAGCAAACCCCCCCCCCATTTCCGCCCCGAGGGTGTTGGAATCCCTCTGATGTCAAGCGGCGGCGGTCGGCTTGGCTCGCTCTGACGTGTTTCATTTAGTTTAGTGGAAGCTGTGGGTGTCGTGGAAATACAGCGACTGTGTGTGTGTGTGTGTGTGTGTGTGTGTGTGTGTGTGTGTGTGTGTGTGTGTGCTGTGGCCCTACATGCTTGGTGACCCTCCACCTTTGTCCCCCCAGCAGGCAGTGTGTGAGTGTGACAAACACAGGCTCTGTCCCTTTTGGCTCTCAGGGTGAATCTGTTTGTACACCTGCCACAGATTTCCCTCCACACACACACACACACACATCCTGTAAATGCCGCTGGGGGGTTGCTGCTGCTTCTCTCGCCGCCCGTTCAGATGACCTGCTGCTTTGCTTTTTCACCCCCAGCTGGCAGTAATAGCTGCTCTCTGCATCCAACCCTGGGACGAGCAGCCCGAGCAGTGACGCAGCTTTAACTGTGCTGCTCCCGGTCTGAACTGGGCTTGATGAGGTTTACTCTGTGCCCCCCCCGGGTCATAAAGTCGGTATGATCAGTATACTGGTCGCTGAGTGTGATGTGGCCACTTGTCATGTTCAGACATACATTCAGCAGGGAAAGCAAAGAGACATGTCTCGATACCTCAGATTGTCACATCTTTCACATCACATTCAAAGCACTCAGCTTAGAAATTGTAATTGCCGGTGTTTTCATCAGGGGCGCCCAGGTAGCTCACCTGGTGGAGCATGCATTGCACACTAACGTACTATAACATGCTAGTCATGCTAAGTGTGACGTTGGATTGAGCGTTTAGTGCAGTCCACCTGTAGAGCATGTGGATTTTGTGTATGTGAGAAATGACTGGTTACTAGATGAGAAAGAATTTGTGAATTAAGCAGCGCCCCAACCGTCCCAGAATGCATTGCATGTCTTCAGACTTCTAGCACCACACTGTAATTCGTGCCATTACATCACTAAATTTACTCCTGAGAATAATTTCAGCGAGAAATCAACGTGTGATGAGCACTCTGACGTTTTTGGAGTTGAGAAGCTGCAGAAGCGCCTGCGGGGGTAGCAAGCTAGCTAGCTTACCCCACAGTCACACAGACCACTGCAGCCTGTTCATGGTATCCTGGGTTTTTCTGGTTTCTAATCAGATGGTTTTCTCTGCAGAGCTGTGCACCTGCATGCACGGTGAGGACGGAGGCATAAAGTTTAGTTCTGGATTTGGGACTTGAGCCCAGACACCCTGCAAAGAAAACTGACTGCAATAGCTTTCATCCCTGATATCATTCGTTACTCAAAGCTCATGACTCCTGGTGGGGGCTGGAACGTGGAACTTTGTGCTCAGCTGCCTCTTCACCATCACAGTCGGCCCACATTATTCTGCCGGGTTGGACACGCGATGAAACTACATGAGAGGTGTGTCCTTGTGACACATGTTGTATTATTCCATCAGATTCTTTACGTCCAGCAGAGGAAGCTTTGTGGTTGGTGTTCAGTAGCTCCACAGACACCAGAGGGGAGGTCTGGGTGGAGCGAGGGATGATGGGAGGTCGTCCTCCTGACTGATGTACTGTATTAGAAATCAGATAAGGAGTGTTTGTTCTCTGCTGTAATCTCGTCCCGGCTGCTCTCGGAGCTTGATCATTGTTCGCTAGCTGTTGATAAAACAAGGCCTCAAAGGATTGAATGGGAAGTAGGCTGTCACACACACACACACACACACGCACACACACACAGTTCTTCTGAAGCTTGTGTGCATTTATTTGCATTTGTTAGGCTTTTATTAGGCTTTTATTCCTGTAGCATTAAAATCCGTTCCTGTGGGGGGGGGGGGGGGGTTTTGCACTTTTACTACAAATTAGATTCTGTGTTCTCTCCATGACTGTCAACCACCAAAACGAGCTGTTTCTTCCCTTCAGACAGTTACACTTCATTACAATACACGATAAAAATCAACTGTTATAGATTTACAGCTTGCTAACGTAGCTGCTTTTCAAACGTTACACTTCTTTTCACGTTAATCTGCACTTAACATGAAAAAAAACATCACTGCTGCAAAAACAAACATAGACAAATGACTGACTTTGCTTAATTCTGTGGTGAATTGACACAGGACGACATTAATGAACACAAAATGAAATCATTATGATGGAAATGTGCCAGATCTAACAAAACAGCTGTTTTTTTATTGGCAGTAAAACTGGTGGGCAGTGGGAGACACGTGACTTAGCATAAAATGGGTCGTATTTTTGTAGCTTCGTCTGTAAGTGATGACACCTGTTGGATCGTTGGATGGTGACATCACCACGTTCCCAAATCTGACTGGTGACACAATGAGGACGGTGTTGTTACACGACAGGAATCAGAACCAGAGCTGTGAAAAGAGGATCCTCGCTGTAGGAAACCGGGCTGATCTTAAAGACGGAGACAGGAAAGAGTTAAATGTTTTTCACAGCAGGTCTGCCTGACTCTGCTCGACCGGTTGACGGCCCTGCAGCCCTCCTGCTTGGCTCTCTGCCCGTCTGTCTGTCTGTTCGTCTGTCTGTCTGTCTGAGCGGCTGCCTGACTGTGCCACTGCATGAATAATGCTGAGCCATGGTGCCCCGCTGCCTTGACAACCAGTGAAGAGCGAGGAGAGGAAGAGGGAGGGGGAGAGGGAGAGGGGGGAGGTCTGTGTGGGTAGAGAGCAAATATAGCAAAGAGAAAAGAGGGAGAGGAGGAGGAGGAGAGCAGGAAGGATGGTGCTGGGGGGGATCTGATCAAGTGAAACAATGGAAATGTAGGGCAGAGAAAGAGAAAGATTTGGAGGGAGGGGGTAATCAGGGAATGCTTTATGTGGGGCAGAGAGATGGAGACGAGATGCAGAGCGGAAAGAGGGAGGAGGCATCCGAAAAACAAGAGAAGGAGAGCGAGAAAAGAGAGAGGAAAAGGAAAGAAAGAAAGAAAGAAAGAAAGAAAGAGAGGCAGCTCAGCAGTTTTGGATGCAGCCTGCAGCAGCAGCAGCAACCTGTTTCACAGTGTCACCAGAGTGTTGCATCATGGGAGCAGGACCAGGGGGACGCTCGCGTTGCAGGATGACATCACCGAGTCAGCTCTTGTCTGCTCGGCTCTTTCTGTCTGTCTGTCTGCCTGTCTGTCTATCTGCCTGTCTGTCTCTCTGTCCGTCTGCCTGCCTGCCTGTCTGTCTGTCTGTCTGTCTGACTGCCTGTTCGTCTGTCTGTCTGTCTGTCTGCCTGCCTGCCTGTCTGCCTGTCCGTCTGACTGTCTGGCTGTCTGTCTGTCTGTCTGCCTGTCCGTCTGCCTGTCTGTCTGACTGCCTGTCTGTCTGTCTGTCTGCCTTCCTGCCTGTCTGTCTATCTGTCTGTCTGTCTGTCTGTCTGTCTGTCTGCCTTCCTGCCTGTTCGTCTGACTGTCTGTCTGTCTGTCTGTCTGACTGTCTGTCTGTCTGTCTGTCTGCCTGCCTGCCTGTCTGTCTGTCTGTCTGTCTGCCTTCCTGCCTGTCTGTCTGCCTTCCTGCCTGTTCGTCTGACTGTCTGTCTGTCTGTCTGTCTGCCTGCCTGCCTGTCTGTCTGTCTGTCTGTCTGCCTTCCTGCCTGTCTGTCTGTCTGTCTGCCTTCCTGCCTGTCTCTCTGTCTGTCTGCCTGTCTGTCTGTCTGTCTGCCTTCCTGCCTGTTCGTCTGACTGTCTGTCTGCCTGTCTGTCTGTCTGCCTTCCTGCCTGCCGGCCTGTCTGTCTGTCTGTCTGCCTGTCTGTCTGCCTACCTTCCTGCCTGTCTGTCTGCCTGTCTGTCTGTCTGTCTGTCTGTCTGCCTGTCTGACTGCCTGACTGCCTTCCTGCCTGCCTGTCTGTCTGTCTGTCTGCCTTCCTGCCTGTTCGTCTGTCTGTCTGCCTGTCTGTCTGCCTTCCTGCCTGTCTGCCTGTCTGTCTGACTGTCTGTCTGCCTGCCTGTCTGTCTGCCTGCCTGCCTGTCTGACTGCTCAGCTCAAAGCAGTGAAACAGAGAGCCAGATCGACAGATGAACAGACCGACATAAACGCAGAAGGAAAAAAGACGCAGATGCTCATGGAGAGTTTCAGCCTCGTGTGCCAGCATGATATTGCAATCTGAAAAAGAGAGGAGGAGGAGGAGGGGGAGGAGGAGGAGGGGGAGGAGGAGGAGGGGGAGGGGTGTAGAGATTTGGGTTCGGTTCAGTTGGAAAGAGTCTATTAGTGTGTGTGTCATCTATCTGCTGCCCTCCTCTAAAGCTGTATCCCTGCTTGGCTCTGTGTGTGTCCACTGCACCCAAAAACAGAGATAGAGCAGGTTGAGAGGCATCGTCCCCATTTCTGACTGCAACAGCAAAAAGCCATTTGACTGCAACACTAACAATCATATTTTTAGTCCTTTTACCACCAAATGTGCACACAAGAGGCCGACGAGCGGGGAATTTTCTCGCTCGGTTTATTTCTCCCTGTCCGATTAAATTTGGCATTTTCAGTCCTGCCTTCACCCGATCCTGTTACTATATATAATCATTTCCCATGTGGCTCTTCCTGAGCTTCTGTCCAAAGTCCCTGGACATGTGCAGCATGAAAATGATTTTCTGAATTTAAATTGAGCGAGTAATCACACAGCGTTGCCCTGTGCTGAAATAGCTTTTGTCATTTACATCCTTACCTTCACCTGATCCCAGTCCTGTAACCATGGCCTCCATTCACAGTCCCCCGATAGGCAGAAATATCATTTCTTAATTTAAGTTGTGTCATGTCATGACCCTGTGCTTGACGCAATCTTGTTTTCAGCTGATCAGCTGATTAATGGACACCAATCATGGCCCCATGTTAAACCTTACCTCTCCTCCCGATCATACAATCGTTCACCACTTTCCACAAACTGCCAGACAGCATAAACAGGAAGCAGGCTGCGCAAACAATCACTGACCTCATGCTAAAATTGGCTCTTGTCCGAGCAACTTCAACTCTTGATGACGTAATCATTTTCTTGATGACTTTTCCAGTTGACGAAGTAATCACATATGATGGAGTCGCACATCACAGGAACGCTGCGGATCTGAAGGTTGCTCTGTCGACCCGATGCTAGCCTTTATTTATTTATTTATCAATAAAAAATGTACTTTGAAAAGCATTATGATCATATATTCCTGCATAGTAACACTCAGATCAGCTGCTGTACAGTAGACCAGGACTGTACGCTGCAGAGACACAGACGCAGGCTTCTCAGCAGGACGTTCTCAATAATTAATAGAAATCCTTTTAGTTGCTCTGAGACTCGACTTGTGCCGGTCTGCCGGCAGTGTGAGACAGCCGGAGTTTGCACAGGTGCAGCATTTTTACCAGTTCGATTGTGTGACACAGGATCAGTCAATTCTAGGAAAGCAACTGGATCCACTCTGAATGGTAATGAGTCCATCGGTTCTTTGAACAGAGGATAGATCAGGGCAGCTGAGGAAGGCGAGAGCTTCTCATTGGATTAGCTGAGCTGGAAAGTTTGAGACGGCGAAGCTAATCGGTGTGCTCGGGTCGGGGCGCACATGACTCGCGGCCGGCACACAGCTCACTAAGACCAAAGCAGCTGATTTAAATCCAATGTGCGGGATCCACCGGAGGCAGCGGTGCATCAAAAGGCCCGATCAAACCAGCTCCTGTGATGTGGGCTGCAGCGTCGTGTCTGGTGCATGATGTTTAAGCTTGGTCTTACCCGCGGAGATGTTCGTTCACTCAGAAGAAATGTACTTAGCAGGGTTCCTCTGAACTTCTTTGTTCACTTGACTGTGAATCTTTTGCCTCACCTGGAAACGGCATAAATGTTTCTGATTCACACGAGAACACTTTTCACAAGAACACTTTAACAGTGAACTACTGCACTCATAATGAGGTCTAGAGAGGACACAGGTAGGAATGATTACATTAAACATTTTCTTCTGATCACAGGAAGGTTATCTCAATCTCATCTAGAAGAGGCTCATGATACGTTTATTTTGGGGTCTACTGAAATATGTTTACACGCTTCATTGTTCAAAACACATTATTTATACCTAGTTAGCATCCGTCTGAAACGCTTTGTTTTAGCTTCTTTAAGTCTGGACAGCCCAGTCTGCTCTGATTGGTCAGCTCCTGCAGGCGTTGAGCTGTGTTTCCTCACCAACGGCACCGCCACACATCGAGCTGGAATCTGATCCGTGTTAGCCGCGACTTCGGTGCTCAGCGGCCACCAATGTAACAGCTTCGTATGGTCTGAGCTCGCTAGCTGCTGGGGGCTAATCAGAGTTAGACAATGTTTCCAGCCACATTAATTCCTGCAGTTCCTATACAGTAAATTTACATGCAGCAGCAACACACACACACACACACACATACTGGTGAGGACCCTGGAGCAGAGAGGGCCTCCGCATAGCAACAAAGCTAACTAGCTGAACTAGCGCTGCAGTATAAAGTCTCACAAACAGTAACTGGAAAAACAGCTATCAACATCCAACCGACTGATCGAGTTATTTGGTTGGCTTCGACTGAGGGTCAGCATTCACAGTTTCTCTTTATTGGCCCTCAGTATTTGTCCAACATGCTAACATAATAAACAGTCAAACAGCATAAAACATGGCAAAACTTACAGCCTACAGGTTTGCAGTCGGTTCACGTACAGCCGTTATTGATCCGTCCTTCAGCTTGTTGTCGGGCCCCTGTTGAAAAAGCAGTCCGGAGTAAAAAGCACGCAGTTTTCCAGTAGTTGTGGGGACATTTCTTTCACATTTCCATTAATGGACCTTGACGTCCTCAGATTGTAGAGCAGATAAACACTTTCATGCTGGTTGTTGCAGCCAACAACAGAGACCCCGGCGTGCTTTGCTCGTACCTTCCACATCTGTGCGTTAGCGGAGTCGGCGTTAAACTCTTTGCTGCTCTCTCCTCCACCTAGCTTTGTTTGAGGCCATGGCAAACTCGCCCTGAGGTGGGTGTTATGCGCTGCATCGTGATACAGACGAGTCACAGAGGTAAAGGCTGGAGTGCAGGCAGAGTGTTTCAGACAGTTCAGGAGCAGCGTTTTCTGTCGGAGAGAAGAACTCCCTGCAGAATAACTTTGCTGAACATGCACTGAAAAGCTATTTAACACACAAAAAACATAATGTATCATCTTTAACAAGCAATTATATTGATGATCAATCCTTCATTTAAATACTAACATGCAAAAGACCAAACAGGCATCATTATTTTATATTTAATTGTGGATTTAAGACAGGCAGGCCTTATTTTCCGGTCCATTGCGGTTTTATCAGGCCTGAGCAGCACTGAGCACACAGGACTGAACATTTGCATCCTCCCCATAGCAGCAGCAGTATGGGGCGTTGGTGTCATCCACAGTGTTTCAGTTGCCATATGTAACAGAAAATATGGCCTCTCTGCATGGCTCACTGCAGTCGCCCTGTCCCACTGACACCATGATTGCATGCTTCCCACACACACACAGTTCTGTGCCTGTGAGGACCCTCGTCGACATAAGACATCCCCGAACCTAAATCCAGCCCTGATTCTTAACTCTCATCCAGCCTTTTGCAGAAGTGACAAAATATACCTTTGAAATTTAAAGTGGTCCTCACAAAGGTAGAAATATAAGAGCACCCTCAGACCCACACAGGTGACCCTGAGCTCTTAGCATATAAGGCACCTCAAACCGTCAAGTGCTTTCTAATATTTGTCTGAACAAAAAATGCCCAATGAGTTTCTTATTCGCAAGATCAAATATAAGTATTTTGTGTATCTACACACTGAAATCTTTGGAAACTTTGGGATGTAAGATGTGTTCCTGTGCTTTGTAATTCTTGCATTGTGACGGTTTTTGACGATGATTGTAGCAGAGAAGCCAGATGACACACTGTGTATGTCCCTGCACCCTCCCAAACTGCTTATGCATAATATATACAAAAGTGCCGCGCCATGTTATGCAACCGTCCTCTGTGTGTGTGTGTGTGTGCGTGCGTGCGTGCACGCTCTTCTAGACCCCACTCCTTCCATGTCTATGTTTAGCAGCCTATTCGTGTCTACTGTTAAATTGTACTTTCCACTCTAGTTATTACAGTGGCAGACAAAATATGAAAAGCGCCGAGGGCCGTGGATAATAAGCACAGAAACAGAGCAGGCAGCGAGCAAACCGCAGCCTCATCATCACCGTACAGTCAAACATCCCGCCCCCCCACGCACTCATGTATTCATGCACTGTCATTTCTAAATCATGAGACAAACATGTCCAAAACTTCAGGTCTCTCTTCGCCTCTTTCGTCGCCGTCCTCCTTCTGCCTCTCCTGCATCGTTTGCTTCGGTCTGGCACTGCAGTCGGGCAGATTAGGATCTCTCCTCCCCCTCCTTCCATCCGTCCTTCCCTCAGTCTGCTGCCTCTGCTTCTCCCATGACAGCGAGTGCTCGATCTGTTGGCTTTTCCTTTAAAAGAAGAAAGCAGCTTTAACCACATGCTCAGTGGCTGATAGATTGTACAGTAGTGACTCCCTGACACCGGGGGACACGTCAGGGAGATATACAACTCTATTGTGTCTCTTTCTGAATCACTGCTTTATTTCAGCACACACACACACACACACACACACGCCCACTCGGGACCAATTAAACCTATAAAACACAAGACTGAAAACTGCACGTGGAAGTGGAAGAAAAATTTCTTTAAAACGTAAATAAAATTAAAATAGCCAAATGCCCCATCAGCCAAAGTGTTCGAGGGGCTGCAAAGACCAGCAGAAGATAATAAACATGGTTATTAGTAAGCCTTTCACATGTATTTATGCTTTAACACTAGTGTTATATTGCTCTTGTATACAGTTTGCAGACTTGCAAGTAAGAGATAATTAAAGATTGGTCAGCAGAGGCTGAGATATCCTGACTTTTGGTTCCCGGTACAGTACTGAATGTGTCAAGCCCCAGAAACAATACGGCTCAGTGACGTCTCTACAGTAGACCGTCATTAGACTCAGCATGCAGCTAATGCTGGCAAACAGGAGACCCAAACCCAACTGGAGGCCCTCACATGTACGTTCTGGCTTTGTTTCAGTGCATCCTGCCGCTTGGCATTGGCACACGTGGATGCAGATGACACAGAGAGGAAGGTGTAGATAACCTAACATGAACTGCCTGCAGCTGTGGGAGTGGCTACTCTTCCCATCACATGACTTAAACTTCTCTCTCGTGCACGAAACGACTTCACAAGTAATTACGCGACGTTTGTCAAACGTTTATCGGCTTCCAGCTTTTTTTCTTATACCTGATCCAGCGTATCAAACTCTGTATGTGGACACCCGGACATTACACCCACATGTGATAGCTGGACACCAGTAATCTGCTTCAGTGACAGCCTTCACTTTGATTCAGGCATCAGAGCATTAACGAGGTCCAACTCTGCTGTTGGGTGGTGACGTCTGACTCACAGTCAGCATTCAAACATGAATTTGGAGGAAGGCTGCAGTTTAAAAGATGGTTGTATACTGCAGCATTAAGTTTCCCCCTTCACTGGAGCCAGTCTAGTCCATACCAGGAAAAATAGTCCCAAACCATCATTGTGCACTATATGACCAAATGTATGTGGACACCCGTCTCCACATGCTTTTGTTCATACAGTCTAGTGTCCTCTGTGGTGTGTTTCAGTGTAAGCTAAAGTAGTTTCTGTGTGTGTGTGTGTGTGTGTGTGTGTGTGTCACACACACAATGTGGAGTTCAGATAAGCTGCTGGTTCACAGGTGTCGGAGGGTCACGGTGGCTCCATTCAGCCGTGTCAGCGTGTCGCCCTCCTCGTGGCGTCTGGCTTTCTATCTCATTTCACAAAGTACAATAGCTGCTAATAAAAGAGCGTTCGAGGTAGATGATTATGTGCTGTGGTTGTAGAAAGTGACACTGTGTTCTGATGTGGGTTTTGGTTGGTTTTGCTTGGGCCGCAGGTGGCGTGTGACCTTAAATGTGCTTCACACACGCTCGGAAAGATAACGCACAACTTAAAACATGCACAAACTCCAGCACACACACACACACACACACACACACACACACACGTAGAAACTCACAGATTCGTTTACTGAACTGCTCGTCCTTCAGAAACGAGAGCAGCAGTTCACGTTTTTGGACTAGACATCAGTTTTATCTGAACCTCTGTTTGCAAGTTACAATTCAAATGTAATCTGCGAGAGTGAAGCATGACAAACAGATGAGTCCATATATTTGCTTCATGGTCAACCATTGTTCGGTTGCAAACTGCTTCGTTTTAAATTCTCTGAAAAATGTCTAAATTTATCAGCTGCTCCGTTTGATGGAGCTGAGTAGCTGTGTCTTTGATGCGTTTAATGCGTGTTTTAATACACACATTTATTTAGGGGAACATTTTGATAGAAAAATCAAAGTAGCAGAGCCTAAAGAGCATGTTACTTTAGGTTTAACCCTCCTTCATGATTAAAAAAATCATGTGTGCGTGGATTTGTGCTTCCCTGCTGCATGTAAGTCAGTAGGTGGCATATGATATGAGCTTCCAGACAGTGCCTTTGTCTGTGCTAAAAGCCCCTTAAAACAGACATTGTTAGCGCCTCACTGGATGTTTCGGTCTCTATGGCGACAGAAATGGCAAACTCAACACCTGATTCCCAGGAGCTCACCTGGGCTTCTCTCTCACACACACAAGAGGATTTTTTTCTTGAATTCTCTGTTGTGCACACACACGCACGCATGCACGCGCGCACACACACACACACACACACACACACACACACAGAGGAAGAAGTATTTATACGTAACATTGCCAAAACCACAATGTAAAAATATGCAGAGTCCTACATTCAGTGTTTTCCTGAAGTAAAAGTACAGAAGTATTATCAAAATCAGTATCAGAAGATGAGCATCATCTCATGTCTGTGTAGTAAGTACAGAGCTGCAGTCTGGACATGATTAGCCTAGCTTAGCATGAAGACTGGAAGCAGGGGGACAATGCTAGTCTGGCTCTTGTAAGATCACTAGTTAACAGTATGTATCTTATTTGCTGGAAGTATTACAGTACTCAGTGAAGCACAGTGTATCCATCTGCCCAGTACTTCTGTGCAGCATTTCAGGTTGCCATGTATGGTGGGTGGGCACATTCTGGTTTTGGTCTATGTACAGAAACGATGGGACCAAACTTGGCAACTTGTGATGGAAAGACTTAAGGAAGCATCACAGACTGTTTTCACATTTCTGTTTATGTATGAATGAAGCAAACAACACGTTAAATATTGAACTTCCACTCGTTATGCTAAGCTAGGCTAACTGTGTCCAGACTGCAGCTCTGTACTTTACACACACACACAAGACTGAACTCATGTCACTGTAATGAAATCACACTGGTGTTTTGACCAAAATGTTCTTCAAAGTCTAATTAACAAAATTGATAATACATCATATTTCATGAGATTCTTTATGTTGGCAGTAAAACCAAGTAGTAAGAAAGAAAGTACTTTAATTCTCAAGTAGTCTCATAGAATGGAAATACTACATTAACCTCAAAGCAATATGTGAAATTGCTCTGTAAATGTGCTTTTTCTGTTCAACCTCTGCACCCATTAGGTCTCCTTGTGGATTAACAGATCACCAATGGGTCATTAGAGAAGTTTCTCTACGACTGTAGTGCAAATTTTTAGCAATTTCTTTAAAACACTGGCGTAATAAAATACTGGTCAGTTTCTATCAACCAGATTCTTGAATATTCTTAAAGAATATGATGAGATAGGATACGTCAGTAACTCCTCTGTAGCTCTGGTCCATCGCATTTCCTTGCTGCTTCCCACCAAATGTGGCATTTCTGTTACTTTAATGAATGAACTTGTGGTATTTCTGCACACCTGCCCTTTGTGTGTGTGCGTTTGGCACTGACAGCAGCACCAACATGCTGCAGAAGAAAAAACTGAAGCAGCTTCCACAGCATCGGCAGTTATTCCTTTTTTTTTTTCTTCTGGCAGTCGTTATTGCTCTTTATTACTTTGCCAACATCTCTGCCTCAGCCAAGCTTAGAAGGGTTTATTTGACATTTTGGCATTTTCTGCTCATTCATTCTGTTTTTCATGCTCGGATTCAAAATGCAGCTAAGACGCATGGATGGAAACAAACATAACGGGAATGTGAAGCTTTATTTGGAGCCGTGGGAGAGCCTGATCATATATGACTATGCTTCATATGTGATTATGCATACGCTATGCAAATAGGCCACTTGATGCCACTCGGCTCTATTGTTGGGAAGGTTAAATGGGGAGCAGTGCGCTGATGGCCGGGGACAGCGCAGATTAATACTGCTGTTCCCATCATCCTCCTCCCTCCGTCTGCCCCTCCCTCTTCCTCTCTCTTTCTCTTTTGTATGATGAGGGGCAGAGTCAGTTCCTGTGTCATTGTTAGAGATCCATCTGCCCAGCCACACACACACACACACACACACACACACACACACACACACACACACGGAGAGAGAGAGAGAGAGAGAGAGAGAGAGAGCAGCAGCAGCAATTAAACCTGTTTGACACACTTGACAGAGAGGAGCTTTGGGGTGTGTGTCCGGCACGAGCCATCTGTGAAACAACCACCCACACACACACACGCACACACACACACACACACACACACACACACACACACACACACACACACAAACAGTGGTGTTTCCCTCACTTTTGGGGACATTACATTGACTTACATTCATTTCTTGGAGACTTACACTAACCATAACCAGTGCTTGTCTAGCCTTAACCTTTACCCTAACCTTAATCTAAACCTAACCTCACCCTAACATTAATCCAAATCTTTATTTATGTTATGTTGACATGCATTTTGTACCCATGAGGAAGACGAGTCCCCACAATGTGACTGTATAAACCAGTTTATGTTCCCACAACATGAGTAATACATATCCACACTCACACACATGCAAACACACACACACGCGTTCTGCTGCATTAAATAGATTTCATTCTCTGACATTCCCCCAGCTCCCAGTAAGAGGACCCTCCATCCTCCTCCTCCTCCTCTCCTTCTCTTGTGATGGACAGATGAGACACACACATTTAGGGAGGGGACGGGTGGACGGATGGATGGATGGATGGGTGGCTGGGTGGGTGTGTGGGTGGATGGAGAGGGAGGACAGAATGGATGGATGGCAGATTGGGGAGCAGACCTTTCATTTATTGTTGCTCCCTGAAGTAGGACACCGGGCAGACAGATAGATAGACAGAGCAGCTGTAATTACTGGTGGCGGCAGCCCCCATCTGAAGATATTGTATTGATATTAGGCTGTTAACAGGAGATTACCATGTGGATGACTGGGGGTCTGGGCCAGTCTGGGTCTCCACTGTGTGCTTTGGGGGCAGCTGATTATGAAGATGCCATTGTTGTTGTTTTTTGTTTTTTTTTATCTTAGAAGTGCTCCACTTTCTGTTGTTGGCATAGGAACAGAAGCAGAGGAGAGTGATTTTTTTACAAAAAAAAAAAATGCCCAGATTATTTATTTATTTATTTATTTATTGGAAACAGTTTATCATCAGTTATTATTATGTTTGCACAAACAGAACACCCCACAATGTGCTTCTGCAGATAGAAAATAAAGGTTTTAGGCTAGCTTTTGCAAAAACAGACATGAGGGAAACCTACCAAAACCCCACATGCAACAGTAAATATTAAGATCAGATAGAAAAACATAATGAAAACAATCCTGTGAGAGAACCAAAACAGTAAATTTGCAAAAACAGTGAGCTGAACGATGCTATAGCGCTCTGCAGAGCTGAGGTGACTGCAGAGTCAGTGATAAGTCTCTGTGCATCACTATGAGGAACCCCATCCCATCCCATAATATGCGGTCATTTGATCCGCTGTTAAAATAAAAATATTGGTGATAGCAGCTTTACAGGAAATGGAATCTGAAAACAAGGAGTCCTAGATAGAGGTCCCGAAACAGGCCTGAACCCACAATCCTGTGAATCCATAATATCCATCTTAGCAGGTGTGTGTTTTGATGTGTGTGTGCAGTAATCCCTGTATTATAGGCTTCCTAAATACATGTTTGCATCTCTCTAGCATCCCTAAGCTCATGTTTAAGCGTCCATATCCTTTACTGTTAACTGTACTTACCTCATTGTAGGCGGCTTGGTTCACGTTGTAAATGGCTCTTTTCCTCCACTGGAGTTAAACAAGCCCACTGAAGAAACAAACTATAGCTCCAAACACAGCGCTGCAGCAGAGAAGGACACTACGATCAAAGAGGATTTACATTTTTCACTGTTTGGGTCTTGTAAAATTTTCACAAAGTTAGTATAATTAGCATGTGATAGTTTATTGAATGTGTCACAGTATAGGATCAGCTACAGAGCTGGCAAGAGTTCAGTCACACTGCAGCAGGGGAGACAGCTGCTGACGTGGGAGCCTAAACTGTACATCACACAGTCTGTAGGAGACGTTATAATCTCAGTCTCGTTGCATGTCTTTTTTTTCTTCACATGGCTACAGACTGCTTTTTAAACCTTGTCGTGATTTGGGTTTTTGAATGATTTTCCTACCTTTCGGTCAGCCATTCGTTGAATTCATTTCACTGTGGCGTGAACGTCAACTTGAAAATGAGACTTGAAACTGGCTTGATTTGTGTATTCCACCATTACTGTCACTTTGCATGCTAACGCAGCTGAAAGAGTGGTGTCTACTGCATTACCACGCAATGATCACTTTAAAATATATGTACTTATTGTCAACAAACCCCATGAAAAGACCAAAACCGATGCGTTCATCCATCTATGCATACTTTCTGACTTCTCTATCATGTCTGTGGCTCTCAGCCCATTGTTTCCTCACAACAGCTCACAAATGTGTGGCTTAATTTAATTTCCTAAACACTGCAGTTTCTATCAAATGTTACTCAACTAGTCAAAACATGGATGTGGTCTCCATGACGTCACCCACAAGTTTCTGAAGAGCCATTGTGAAGCTCAACTCTGGAGGAAATAGTGCATTAGTTGGGGACTATTTTCAGCTGCGGATTAATCCACATTTGGTGTTCTAGAGAGTATTTGGGGCAGCAGGATAGTGCATGTGGAATTGAGTCAAAATAAACTACAGTGTGTGTGTTCATGGTAATGAAGGACCATGTCATGTGCAACAGTGTGGCACATTTAACAATGGAGCTCTATGGCACAGTGGAAGAAGATATACCAGGCTATGGATACACAAACAATATTTGTTAGCGGGATTATTATATTGTTGGTTTGGTCTTTTTGTGGAATTAGTCGACAGTTGGAAAAACACAGAATATCACCCGCCTATTATTCGTGTAGCCTGTTATGTCATATCCCAATGTGGCTGCAGCAGCAGCAGCAGCAGCCAGTAGTTTGTAGTGACATACAGCCAGTCAGTGGGAGGGTGAGGATCTTACTGGAAAACCACAGAATTTGTAACTTGCTCTACAGAGGCTGAAGTAATTTCCCTATTGGCTTTGAACTGCAGCTTCTGAGCTTGCGCACAGAGGCTCTGTCAGCGGCGGGCCTGAGAAAGAAATGCGGTAGCCAAGGGGTGACGTAGTATTAAAATAAGATACAGGCAGAAAGGATGACAGGAACATTTTCCTCCGTAAGTCAGATAGGAATAGTATTTACACGTATTTCTGTTATGATCCATTACATCAACGCTATATTTGTATTAATGTGTGGTGCGTCACAGTTCATTAAGTTTGCGTCCCCCCTGTGCGCCGCGCAGAGTGGTTTGTCCCATCCGTTGTCAGCCTCCGCCAGCCTCCTCTTGTCAGTGCTCGTTTTAAAAATGAAGGCAGCAAGTCGCCGGCACCTGCGGAGGAGACGGAGAGGGGCTGAAATGTAGAGCTGGCATCTACTTTCCCACCGTTTAAAGGACGCTTTTATATACCCAAATACATCTATAGAGGGTCTTCATGAAGAGCCCCAAGTTCTCAACACTATTATTATGTCGGAGGGAGCAGTCGCAGCCCGGTGCTTGCTGTTCACAGTTCGTCTATTTATTCCAGTCTGAAGCAGGAATTCAGATAGAAGACTTCCAAGTAGATAGATAGACTAGCTTATCTAATCAAGTCTTTTTTTTATATACGTCGCGTTGTTTTTGTCGTTTTGCCCCGCTCGAATTTTATAAGCTTTTTTTTGTGGAGAACGATTGTCAGGCTAAGCCACACGAAAGCAATGTACAACACAGTTTGGACAACGGAAAAAACCGGCGAGGAAGGAGACTGGAGGGACGTGATGATGCCGTACTCCACGGAGCTGATATTCTACCTGGAAATGGACCAGCCGCCAGGTAAGGAGGCCCGTGACAGCGGGGGCTGATGTCGGACACGGACGCGGGGCTGGAGCTGGCCGGAGAGGAGAGGTGTTGCGTTTGGGGGTTGTGCAAATTGGGGGGAAGTTTTGAAGCGCAACCCTGCTGCCGCTCGCGCCCCGCGGCGGTGCTTAGCGATATTTGGGTCGTGTTGCTCGAGGGATTTCACGTGTCTGCTCGTTTATGGTGCCACATTTCGTTTTGGCAGAGCATCGGTGTTGCCAGTTTTTTGGCATTTGACTGAAGCTGCACATTAGCCTAGCATAATCCTCTTTTGTTTTGTGGGAATCGGGCAACTTGATCATAAGTAAAATGATTCAGCGACATTTCGTCTGTAAATTTGGTTGTATTAACAGCTTCCAGCACAAATGACAGCGCTTTAAACGCATTATACCCTTTGTTTCTTGCTCTCCGGTTCAGTCGTTATGGCTGAAATGCTCCTTTGCACATTTATATCCGGATTTGTGCTCAGACACGGTAGCTGCTGCTCTCCAAACCTGCACTCAAACACTCATTCTGGAGACAATGGTCTCATGTAGTCTATAACTCACACAGAGGCAGCCGAAATCCTCCTCAGACCGTCTGCATATAATGTGATTTGAGAAATGAATTGCAGAGATGGCAGATATTGCAGCCGAAACCATTTTGGACTAAAATGCAAAAAACACCAACGCGGTTCGTTGTAGCCGAATTTGCTCCTTGAAGCCAGGAACTAATTTGTGGAACTATCTGCACATTTCTATGTGTTATTACTCCACGATCGAAGTCTAAATGAAACGGCTCCATCCGGATCAACCCGAAATCCGCTGTGCCCGGTGCCGACGACGGGAGAGGGGGGGATGGGACAGGGACCAGATAGGCGCCCGAAGAATGAACCAAACCGGCCAGAAACGGTCCCGAGCATTTCATAATCATAACATCCTTCACTGACACGCATCTATGCGTCTTTGTGCCCCTTCCTAGCCAACTGTCACCCAGAATTGAATACGTTTCATTCATTCGTTCTTTCATTCATTCATTCCTCGGCAATTGTGCCAGTGTCATTTGACTCCCGCCCCCCTCTTTTCTCCCCTCGGTGCGCTGAATGGATCATGGCGCAGATGTGGGACGTTGTGTTGTTTCCAGGAGGCGCTGTTGAATGCAGTTTGCCCGGTAGCTCTGTCCCTTTTCTCCTCCTTTCTCTTCCTCCATCCATCTATTGAGACGTACTGTATCATCTGCGGCCATGAAAGTGCAGTATTATGTCTTTGGCATGTTGCAGAGATGATGCAAAAAAAAAATCCCTTAGGTTAAGATGCTTTAGCAAAGAAAGTATTTCAACCTTTATATCACATTGGTTTAAACTGTAGGTTTGTGTCAGCATACAGGAGAAAAGCATCATTTCAGCTGAGTGCACAGCTACATTTCTGTTCACTTCGTGCCCCCTGAAGAGCAAAGTGGATTCTTTAATTTGAGCTATATTGAAGTCTTAAGTGGAGTGGACTGGTGCAATATATCCAGCCCTCTTTCAGTTCATTTGAAGTTAACACCTCCTTTTTTCCTCCTGGCTGAACGAGAGAGGAATTGATTCTCTTTCGCTCTTTCTCTCCGTCCAGCCTTTTCTCTCTCTCTTTCTCTCTCCATTTGAAAAGCATTGTGTCCGAGCTACAGTGGAGTGAATGGACGGTGTTCCTCGGCGCGTCGGGGACGTAAATGCTGCACGCTGGCTCTTTGCTGGTGATTCATACACTTAACTGCCACTGGACCTTGGCTTTTATTGCATCCAGAGCCGTTCATTCATTTATTCGTGCATATATGGTGTCATCGTTACGGCTGAAAAATAGTAATGATGAAAAGAAACAGCTCAGTCTTTGTGCTTTTTCCTTGCTGTGAATAATCCAGTCAGCTAAGGCAGAAATACATGAAAGGGTGCATTTTGGACTTTGATTGAAGCTTGTGGACACTTTTCCGTAGCTCATGCCAGCAGTGTGTTGAACTGTATCGTAGGTCTCTTCGGTCTGCGTCTCACCTCTGTTGCCTGGATAAGATCGCCCTGTCACATCAGCTGAGCCTCTCTGCGTTTCTGTTTGGCACAGAATCAACCAGCTCCCAGCTTGTCTTTGTCTCATCGTATCATGTGTTTGTCTTTGTCTCAACACACCTGACATGTAAATCCAGAGAGATGCGGGGACGGGAGGAAGAGGCAGAGAGACAGTGACAGAGGCGCTGAAAGAGGAGGAGGAGGAGGAGGAGTGTGAGAAAGGACAGAGAAGGAAGGAGGGATGAGGACAGAAGACGAAGCGTCCCACAGATGTTCATTAGAATATTTATTACACTGGGACTGAAACGTGAAAGCCTCAGTGACAGTTACAGTGTGTGTATCTTTGTGTGTAAAGGCGAGTGTGTGTTGCCTTTGTGTGCGGGGTGATTAGCACAGGTGGAGTGCCGCTGCCCCCCCCGGGGAGGGGGGGGCTAAGCCTGCGTTTCCAGTGTGTGTGGACATGGGGTGAACGATGAGTCTCGTCTTTGAATGGAAAATCACCAAGACATTTTTATTAAAGGACCATGCTGGAGTTTTCAGACGTCTTGCGTGAAAATCAACGTGCACAAGCTTGAAACTTCACCTGATGTGACTAACGGGTCAGTTTGACATGAATCTAGTGCAGAATTGACAAATCTGTTTGCACTTTGATGCACTTTTATTCTGCAATAATACAGAATTCTGTTGTCTGAATTAATTATTTAGAACAAAATGAAATTATTCTGAAGCTAAAGGTTTTTTTAGTTGATTTAATGTGTATTTAAACATTTTTTAAATGGAATACATTTGAAAAATGTTATTGGTAATATCGTGATCCATCAACCAGCCCCCCGACATGGCTGAGACATGAGGGGCAGATTATAATAGATTTTTCTGCGTGGCTGCACTCACCTGCAGGAGGGAAAATTATACTGGAGAAGCAGATTTTTCAATTTTGTCAAGTAAGTGGTCAAAGAAATCGTTTAGCCCGATGTGATGATAACTGTGGTGGGTTAACTAACCTGAGCACATTTCAGGTGCCACCTTTCATTTTTAAAGTGCAGAAAATGACCAGAAGTGGCAACGTGTGAGGTACAAAAACCTTTCAACAGCTGGAAAATGGTAAATAAACATAATTTTTTTTCTTTAATAATGGGCTCAAAGATATAAAAGCAGCAGCACAGACCGGCTGCTGTTATAAATATAAAAGCAGCTCAGTGGGTCTGAGGCATCGTCCGTGCACAGCCGAGATGTCAAAGCCTCTTTGCATGGAGGACGTAATCTTCCTCTGCAGGACCTGGCTGACATGTGGCCACAAGAGATGCAGCGTTTGCTGTCCATATGTGTCGCTGAGTGATAAGAGCCTTTTGTCAGGATCATAATCTGCACATGCAGAAAACATCATACTGGTTATACATCAGGACAAAAGTGTCCAGAGGTGTTACAGAATGTGCATCAAAGTTCATTCTGCTGCTTGGAAACAGTAGTTTGACGAAGGAATCCCAACTCAAGGTCCACTGTCTAGCTTCTTCCAGAGCTTTCAGCCATATGTCTTCATCTGGAGATGGATGTGTTGGCACGATGGTACAGTTCATAGCTTTTTAATAGCAAATAATGAGCAATATTTATATTAGTGAACTGACTTTGGCTGAATGTGTGTGAAAATACCAAAAGATCTTCGGCCGCAGCTTCTTATTAAATGAGAGGAACTGCTGCTTTTCAGGGTTTTATATCACTGTAAACGGAATATCTGTAAGAACAAAACATTTGAAGGCATCACCTTGGACTTATTTTCTGACATTTTATAGACTAATCACTGAATTAAGTTAGTTATATATGATGTTAGTTAACAGTGCATATTCTATGTTAAAAGGCCTAAGTGACAACCTGTTGATTTAGTGCTCTCTGTGTGTGTGTGTGTGTGTGTGTGTGTGTGTGTGTGTGTGTGTGTGTGTGTGTGTGTGTGTGTGTGTGTGTGTGTGTGTGTGTGTGTGTGTGTGTGTGTGTGTGTGTGTGTCAGAAGCGATGGATATACCACAGGGTAACTCCACCTCCCTTTTTTCTTTCTTTCTTTCTCTCGTTCGGGCCCCCCCCCCTCCCTCGCTGCCTCCTGATTGGCTGAGGGGGCGGGCCTCCGTGCAGGGATTACTTAGGGCATCGTCTGTCTTTTAGGATCAGCCTCGCTCGCTCCTTTCTTCAGTCTGACGGAGCTAAGAGCAGGAGGAGGAGGTGGCGGCGGAGGAGGAGGTAGAGGAGGAGGAGAGAGAGAGAGAGAGAGAGCGAAACACAGAGAGGGAGAGTGAATGAGAGAGAGGGAAAGCAGGAGGGAGGAGGGCAACAGCTGAGAGACGAGTGGCAGCATGCAGCTAACGGAGAATGCGATGGTTGAGGACGGTAAGACTCTGAACGGGACAGATTTGGACTTTTGGTGTATTTTGTTCTGATTGGTCTCTTCTGTTTGTCTTCGCTGTCTCACTGGACTCGCCGCTATGGTTCCATTCTGTGTCCATTTATTTACATTTTTCTCCACTTTCACACTTCTTTCTTTTCTTATTCTCCTCTTTCATGCTGTTGCAGACTCCTGCTCTTTGATTCTGCTTGCATTTGTCTGCTTTCTTCTTCTGCTGCTTAGCTTGCTTTTATTCTGCACAACTTTGGGAACTGCAGCGCTGCAGCGATTAGAGATCAAGTTGCTTTTCATTCAAATGTGAGGATTGTGTTTTTTCTCCGTTTTGTTTATCTAAATTCAGAGTTTCAGATTTTAGATTGTTGGACAGAAGAAAAATTTAGATTGTGATTTTCACTATTTTCTGACATTTAATACACAAAAATTAAGATAATGTTGTAGTGACAACTAAAGAGTCCTGCGCTGTCGAGCATCTCCATGTGTGAGAGGTGTGTGCGTGCTTTCACAGCCGTGACGCCGAAACACACCCACATACTGTGCATGCCCACACACACACACACACACACACACACGCCACCTGCAGCTTCTTACTTTGTCCAGATGGAAACTTGTGGAAATGAGACGGATTGAGAAGCAGAACAGTAGATTCATGCCACATGCTCTGAGGTTGTAGTCGCAGTTTGTGCAGTAATTTCACCGTTGCAGTGAAGATCTTTGTTGACGTGCGGTCGCCGCTGTCCTGCCTTGAAATTAGGCCGTTCCCCTGATCAGCTGTGTGCACACATGATTTTTAAAGTCTCTGCCGAAGGATGGCCGAGGCTCGTACCGATGCTTTGTGTGTTTGTCAAGTGTGTGTTTATCGTGTGTGTCAGTCCGTGCTGACAGTCATTGTTCAGGAGAGCTGTGGGTTTCTGCATGTGTGATGACAAGTGATGTAGTGTGTGTGTGTGTGTGTGTGGCGCTGAGTGCTGCTCCTTTGTCTGGCGAGGGGGAGGGGGAGGGAGGAGGGGAGGGAGGCTGCGCTGACGGTCGCCTTTGTTCACCGTCCCTCTTGCTCTCTCGCAGTGACTCATTTTAAACAGTTTTAAATCAACACAGTTGTGAAATCTGAACAGTTTTGGTGTTTCGTGACATTTCGGGATCCTGGCGTCTCGGGTCGGACGGTTGTCATGGCGAAGTTTGACTTGTTTTCTGCAGGACAGATGTTGAAAAGAGCAGACTTATCAGAAGTATTGATCAGCGTGTCACATGCTCTGTAGATGCTGCAGAAGTCACCGACTCTTGATTTAACGCTTCAAGTTTCCCGCGGACCTTTGTAACAAAGGACTCGTGCATGTGTGCGTGTGTGTGTGCATGTGTGTGTGCATGTGTGAGTGTGTGCGTGTTGGTCATGTTCATTGCCATGTTGTTTCTCATTGTGCTGAAACGAGAAGTCAGAGAAACAGTAATGCAATTTTTATATTTTTTAAAAATGATCACTTTTTCAGTTTTAGTCATCTGTCAGGTAAAGTTTTCTCTGCTTACAGGTTCTCAGTTGTGTGGATCTGCTGCTTTTTTGCATTTTCTTATAATTGAAAATAGCAGATTTCTGGATTTTAAAAGTTTTGTTCAAATGAGCAAATTTAAGAAATATCAATTAAACCAAAAAATGTGATAAACAGTAATAATGTTAGTTGCAGCCCTGACCCACATATGCACTTTCTGATCTCTCCTTTGTGTGGTCAGCATACGTCCACACTGAGAACAACATGCAAACACAAACACACTCAGTGTGTTTCAGTTATGTTCAAACAATTAGAACATATTTAGTTTTTCCTTTTTGTTTTTGTCTGTTTTCTTGAAATTTTTAAATCATTCAAAGTTTGAAGTGGATTTCCACTCTGCCTGTCTTTTGATGTGTGAGTGTGAGTGTGTGAGTGTGAGTGTGTGTGTGTGTGTGTGAGTGTCCATAAAGTGCTGACAGAGGGGAACAGTGCAGCTGCAGAATGACAGTTTTGGCTGCAGTAACTGACTGACTAACTGACTGCTGTGGTGACGTAAAAGAATAAAAGAGGAGGGAGGAAAGGAAAGGAGAGAGAGGAGTGAACGAGTGAGAGAGAGGAAAAAGTGAGCGGGACGGCAGGGTTGAAGGAGGGGAAGAAGAGCTGTGTTCCCACATTCCTCTGAACTGAAACAGTGTGTGTGTGTGGTCGTTCTGAAGGTGTTTGCAGTTATCAGTGTTTTTCTGTAAATGGAGATGATGTATTTTGATGCTTGTAACACACTGTGTGTTTTGTGTTTTTAAATGACACATGTATGACACACACTTTGCATTGTTAATCAGCGAGTTTTGGGGCCCCCTGGTGGCTGCCGAGCCCTAAGCAGCCTTTTTATTTCCTGATGCTTCAGTTCAACCATGGAAACTAATTAGTTTAGTTATTGAGAATTTATAGAAGCACAACATGCTTCTATACATGCTGCACATTGACATGCAAATCTGAGCTAACAGTGAATGTTGGACTTACATTCCTCATGCAGCTTTCTGTCTGTTGAATGTTAACAAAGCAAACATGAATCTAACAGTGAACAGCAGAGTCTGGGGGCGTCGTGTGTTTGCTGGAACATTAACATTCGTTGGGATGGTGAGTAATGACCGTGTTGCTGCACATGCACAGAACTCGTGTTGGGTGTCATTTCTCCAGCTTTATTCCGCTCTCGCTGTGCATTGTGGGAATTCCCCTGTCTGTCTCTGTCATCCGTGTGTGCGTGTCGTCTGGTGATTCGTGAGACCAGAATGTTCCGGGACACTCAGCCCCTGGGCTGAGGGAGAACACTCCTCCGGTGGCATTTCAGGGCACATTCATCAGTGTACTTTCCCCTTTTAAAGGACGTGTGTGTGTGTGTGTCTGTGTGTGTGTGTGTATAAACTGATTTGTGATGTAGGAGCTCTCCAGTAATTACACTGCTGTTCCTCAAACTGTATCCAGATGTGCCTGGAGACTTGTAAACCTTGGTCTGCTCCAGTGTGTGCGTGCATGTGTGTGTTTTGGTATTGTGGGTCATCCTCAGGCTAGCTCTGCTCGGCACACAGCCTGGCAGCAAACAAGAGCTTCTGTTTGTTAGCCTGTTAGCATTCACTCGGGCTGAACTCACTCTGCTTTGGTTGTTGTCGTCCAAGCTTAAAGGTTCAGTCTGTGAAAACAAAATGCTCTCAACATTTGGACTCGACTAGTTTTGATTTCTGATATCGGACTTTGACATGATGTTTAAACACAAGCAGCTGTCCAGTATTTCACACACACAGACTACGCCTGGTGAGACACTTCACGCTTTATTCAATGAGCACACCTACTCAGCCAGCAACCTGAGTTATTGTTGAAAATGAAGGTCATCAGTCATGATTATGATCCAGAGTGCCAATCAGACATTTCTGCCAGATGTGTAGCATTGTCTGCTGTGATAACAGCTGCACAATATTAACAGGAAGTTTCCCTGCAGCAGCTCAGTGGGATGATGAGTTCAAAGACAGGAGAAAACAAGAGTTTGCAGGTGTAACAAACTTCACATCCCAGGAAACCTCTTACAGGCTGTGTGCATGTGTGTGTATATATGTATAAATGTGTGTGTGGTTTATGAGACAGAATAATTACTGCAGTGATGTATGGGCTGTGTTTGTCATGCCACTGTTTGCCCGTGTGATTAATAACAATATGGTCACCGACTGCAGCACTGCTGCATTTGTATGGAGATATAAATACAGCTCCTGTGGTAGAATTTGCATATGAATTACGTGTGCATGTTTGGAAATGAATGGAAAGATTCTCGGGCTTTTTCCGGTGCGATTGTGTATCTGGCTGTACGAGCTTGTAGCGTAGTCGTGTTGGGGCGGTTGAGCTTCGCAGCGGAGCTGCAGTAAACGCAGGTTACACAGTGTGTATACTCCACATGTCGACTGTTTCAGAGGTAACATGTCGTCGCTTTCTTTCTTCCAGCCCTTCCTCCGAAGCCGGCGAAGCCCCAGCAGCCCTCCTCTGTGGGGGTGGGAGGGGGCGGCAGCAACGGCGCCAAGGACGGAGGAGCGGGAGGCTCCCTGCAAGAGGCTGAGTGGTACTGGGGAGACATATCCAGGTAAAACACACATGATGTGTCTTTAGATAGAGCGGCTGATACTACAAGCTGATTAGATTTTTGGATTCAAACCTGGGACATACCTGTTGATATGGTTTATACTCTGACTTCAGAGGCTACTGGCACCATTTTTGTGCCTTGATTTTCGAGCAGAAACATGGCTGAAACTGGAAAAAATGGCTAAATCAACATCAATACACTCATTTCTGTTTCATACGTCTGTTCATGTTTTGTAAACTTTTTATTTTGGCGTCTCAGAACATGAGCAGCAGGAAACAAACACTGAACTGAAATCCTTTTAATAAATTATGTTTTTCTTGTGTGCAAGTCTGTAAAAGTGACGAGTCTGAACTGTTCAGGCCTTAGTCACCGCCTTACCTTCCTAAGTGCATGTTAGCCGTCAGCCACAGTCCACACACACACACACACACACACACACACACACACACACACACACTCAGATGACAACCACACCTCCAGCGCAGACAGCCAGTCTGCCACTTTGAACACACACACACTGATCCAGAGTCTGTCCAGTCACTCCCTGCATCATTTAATTGATGGACTGTTTACTCTGAGGCGTGCGGCTGCGGGGAAAGTCCTCATCGCCTGCCACTGATAATTGGAGTCAGCCGTTTCAAATGAACACCGTCTGTACGCGGATCAGGCAGCCGACTCAAAGCTGTTGTTCTCTCGTCTCCGTTCGTTTCTGTCTCCAGGGAGGAGGTGAACGATAAGCTCAGAGACATGCCTGATGGGACCTTCCTGGTTCGGGACGCCTCCACCAAGATGCAGGGCGACTACACGCTCACACTGAGGTGAAGTCTCGCTGTTTGTGTCAGAGAGTCGTGCATGGAGTGTGTTTAAAACCACAGGTGATTTATGGAGGCTGGAAGGAGGGCTGGGTGCCCGCTGCTGCTCCGTTTTTATGCAGCTGCTTTTGTAGTTAACTACAGATGGAGGGAAATCATGTGTTGATAAGCAGTTTGCAGCCCACCAACTTAAAGCAAATGCCCTGGAAAGAAAGAGCTCGAAGGGGAAGCTGCTGAAGTGAGAATATTAAGGAGAATCTGTCTGTTTTGGGAGGCATTTTCAGCTTTTCATCTGCTCGTGTGTAACCATGTTTTTTTTCTTTTCACCTTCAGGAAAGGGGGCAACAACAAGCTGATAAAGATCTACCATCGGGACGGGAAGTACGGCTTCTCCGACCCCCTGACATTCGGCTCGGTGGTGGAGCTCATCAGCCACTACAGACACGAGTCTCTGGCTCAGTACAACACCAAGCTGGACGTCAAGCTCATGTACCCCATCTCCCGCTTCCAGCAGGTGTGCACGTGCACATGAACACACACACACACACACACACACACACACACACACACACACACAGTGCCAGATAGATAGAGAGATAGATAGATATACTTTATTTATCCCAAGCTGGGAAATTGCAGTGCAGCAGCAGCAGCATTACACTCAGTGAAATAAGTGAACAATTCTGAAATAAGACTATAAAGAACAAACTATACATAATAAAATATCAAAATAGCGAGCAGTAAAAAGATTATATACATAATAATAAAATAGCAAAAGTAGCAAACAGTAGTGATAAGAAGTATTGTATATTTTTTTAGCTGTTATTGTACAGTGTAATGGCATGTGGCAGGACAGATTTCCTGTATCTGTCCCTTCGACAGCGGAGCTGTAGCAGCCTGTGGGAGAAGGTGCTCCGCTGTCTGTCCACTGTGTGATGGAGAGGGTGCTGATCATTGTCCATGATGGATAGCAGTTTATTCAGCGTCGTCCTCTCCACCACAGTCTGAAAAGACTCAAGTCTGAGTCCGAGTACAGAGCCAGCCTTCTTGATGATCTTATCAAGTCTGTCGGTGTCGCTGGCTCTGATGCTGCTGCCCCAACAAACAACAGCAAAGAAGATGGCACTGGCAACCACAGACTGGTAGAAGATCTCCAACATTTTGCTGGCTTAGAGCTGGAGTTCTTCCTCTTCCTCAGGTTAAAATGTAGAGAACAAGTGGGACCATATGGGACAATAAAAATGTTTTTCACAGACTGGTGTGGAAGAACTTGACCAGTGATGCGGATGCGTCCACATACTTTTGGCCATGTGCTGTAGTTAGTTTCCTCTTCCAAAGAGGTGGTTTAGAACATTTGTTGAACTGCACTAGTTTGAGAGCTGTCTGGGGGCTCATATTGGACTCACTGGTTAGACTGTGTCCTCACTCGTCGGCACATCTGCAGTGAAGCTGGCGAGTCAAAGCTGATCAGAACCAGCGAGGATTATGGAGACCAGCCTCCCTCTCACTGATCAACTCTGAGCCTGTGCTACATTTGATACACCTTTCTGACTAGTTTCCTCTTTAACCCTCCACCCCCCACCTCCTCCACCCCCACCGGCTCATGCTGGGTGTTTCCACCTCAAACTGCAGAGGCAGCAGGATCTCTGCTCGCTGAAATATTGCACACATCCGCGGTGTCAAAGGCCCGTTGTTGCATTTATTCCCTTCCTCCCTCGTTCCACTCGTTTGCCAGGCGAGTCATTACTCGCAGCAGTGCAATATCTCAGAGCGCGCACGCCGCCGCCGCACACCCAGGGCATTGTGGGTGGTTTATTAATGAGCCTGTTTAGGAGTCGCCGTCGCTAAGCAGAATCGGGGTGAAGGGAGCAAACATGCACATGATTTTTTTTCCTCTGTCCTTAATTACAAATAGATGTTCATGCTTTCACATTTCGCCCTGTGTCGTGCAGCTTTCTGCGCGCCGCTCGCTCTCTAATGCTTTTCATTTGACCTCCCTGATCCTGCAGGACCAGCTGGTGAAGGAGGATAATATCGACGCTGTGGGGAAGAAGCTGCAGGAATACCACAATCAGTACCAGGAGAAGAGCAAAGAGTACGACAGACTGTACGAAGAATACACCAAGACGTCACAGGTACGCGGATGCTTGTGCTTTATGAAGTTTGCCTGTTTTTATGGCACGTTTCCCGACCTGTCCGCTCACTCGCCTCCCGTCCTCTCCTCCCTCAGGAGATCCAGATGAAGCGGACGGCCATCGAAGCCTTCAACGAGACCATCAAGATCTTCGAGGAGCAGTGCCACACGCAGGAGCGCTACAGCAAGGACTACATCGAGCGCTTCCGCCGCGAGGGCAACGACAAGGAGATCGAGCGGATCATGATGAACTACGAGAAGCTCAAGTCTCGGCTCGGGGAGATCCACGACAGCAAGGTGCGGCTGGAGCAGGACCTGAAGACGCAAGCCATGGACAACCGCGAGACGGACAAGAAGATGAACAGCCTGAAGCCCGACCTCATACAGCTCCGCAAGATCAGGGACCAGTATCTAGTGTAAGTGGAGATGAAGCCGCGGATAGCGAGTGCGGCGGGCGGGCGGGCATGAGACGGTGTCGTGTTAGGACACAGAGGAGGAGTCCAGGACTTCTGAGAAACTGTGTGTGTGATATTGATGAAAAGTTCTCACATGATCTTGGTTTTCATGCTGTTAGACGAGTCTGGAGTCCTGGAGGCTGATATTTTATTTACGCTTCGTGTTTATTAAAACTAGAATAGCTCGGAGTCGCCTGCAGAACAGAGTCAGACTCACAGCTGCGCCTCGGCCGCTCGCTCACAAACTCGCGTTTCCTCTTTCTGAAGGTTCGGCTGAACGCGAACGAGTCAAACGGCGTCGTTCTCTGAAGACGCTCGTTTGAGGCTCGCTAATTTGATGCTCAGTCTCATGCTCGCTCAAACAGCGCTGTAAATAAAGTCTTTTAAACTGATTCCTTCTAGTAGTAATGAGTCTCCCTCTCTCTCTCTCTCTCTTTGTAGCTGGCTCAATCACAAGGGAGTTCGTCAGAAACGAATTAACGACTGGCTGGGAATCAAGAATGAGAACACCGACGAGTGAGTTTTTTTTCTTTCCTCTGCCAAGCTCGTGGCTGAAGATTAAAAAATTGGGTTAACGCTGTAACTGTACAAGTTTCTGTTTGCACAGAGCAGCTGTTGTCACTTCAATCTGTCCTCATTTGAAGTGATGAGAATTGAACGTTTCTTTCTCTAATCCTGCTTGTTCACCGTGTGTCTCGTGTGTGTGTGTGGGAGCAGAGGCTACTTCGTGAGTGAGGAGGATGAGAACTTGCCTCACTACGACGAGAAGAGCTGGTTCGTCGGGGACCTGAACAGGACGCAGGCGGAGGAGCTGCTCCTCGGGAAGCCGGACGGAGCGTTTCTCATCCGAGAAAGCAGCAAAAAGGGCTGCTACGCCTGCTCTGTCGTGTGAGTACACACAAGACGTGACGAAGTGCATCTGAAGCGTTAATCCATCGCAAAGTCATTTCCACTTTTCGAGGTGTGACATTATACTTATATATAAGAGCTTATGCCTGATGACGGGAGTTTGGAACATTAAACTCATTCAAAATAATGCAGTTTAAGTCAGTGGCCCCCAACCTTTTCTGTACCACGGCCCAGTCTAAAGGTGTAGCAGATAAAAACAAAATAAAATGATAAGATCGGCATTAAAAACTGAGGTATTTTCTCTTTAATAATAATAATAACAATAATAATGAACGTAAATCCACTTTTTAATCATGTCAAGAGGACCTGGCTGCAGACTGCCACTGTCAGGCACCTCCACTGTCAGTACGGGAAGCTTTGCTCGGAGCTTTCCCTTTTTTAGCAGGTGTCGGTTCCTCTTCCGTCCCTTCATTGGACCGTTTCCCCTTTGCAAAAAATGTGTTTGTTGTTCATTTTGTTAGCTTGGGATTTAATTTAGCGGGATATATCACGTGACTTATGGTGTCGTCAAGCGAGACGGATGTAACAGAGAGAATCCGGCCACTTTTCAAAATAAAACGTCATTAAGACTCGAAAAATAAATCAAACAAATTATGTGAAAAAACAAAATAATGGAAATTATTTTTTCTTTCTGTGCGGCTCAGTACCTAATGACCCACGGCCCACTAGTGGGCCGCGGCCCACAGGTTGGGGATCAATGGTTTAAGCAACAGCGTCACTACCTGCAGCCTCAAACGTCACTGTAGGGTTTAAACCACACTAATAGAGACGCCAGAAAAAGGCCAAACGCTAACAGCTCGACTGAACGTGTCTTCTCTGTGTCCTCAGCGTCGAAGGCGAGGTGAAGCACTGCGTCATCTACAGCACGCCGCGCGGCTTCGGCTTCGCCGAGCCCTACAACCTGTACAGCAGCCTGAAGGACCTGGTGCTCCACTACCACCAGGCCTCCCTGGTGCAGCACAACGACTCGCTCAACGTGCGCCTCGCTTACCCCGTCTACGCACAGATGCCCTCCGGACGCAGATGAACCCCACCCGCCCAGCCACAGCCCCACATAGACAACAAACCAACCTCCTCTTGGGGAAGGGAGAGAAGGAAGGAAGGAAGGAAGGAGGGAGGGGGGATTGGTTGAAATACAAAGCAACCCCAACACCAGACCCGATAACGATAGAAACGAATTAACACTTGCTGCAACACACACGTCAGCCACCTTGGAGTTTTATATTTTTACAAGAACAATTTCGGAGGGCATTCTTTCTAAAGACTGCTTGATTTGCACAAGGAAGTTTTAAATGTTTGTGAATGTGAAAAAAGTGACTGAAGGAAGGAAGGAAACGGAGTAGGAGACTTCAGAGTTTCAGGTTGACCCCGCTGCTACCTAAACTCCAGCTCAGACTTTTAACCAGAAACTCAAAAAAACCACACGAATGACGACGAAGACGACAACGAAACATTCCCATTTTAACCCCTCTTTTCTGTTCTTTTGATTTTCCACCTCAGATATTCTATATTATGGCCTTTTTGTTTGTTTCTGGAGTCGTTTTCATGTTTCAGGCGTTTCCTTTTGTTTACTTGTGACTTTGTTTGTGGTGAATGAACGAGGAGATGATGTCAAGTGTCTGTTCTGTCCCTCTCCGTACGAAAAGCAAAAATAATGTAGCATAATGAGACAACGGACACTGACTTTACCAGGTGTTCCTCCATGTAGACTGCTGCTGAAGGGTTTCAGGGGAGGGGGGAGTTTGGGGGGGAGGGGGCACAAGCAACACTAAACAGTTTTGTAGTCTTGAAAGAAGGAGTAAAGGCTTGCTTTTATACTAACTGTAGATTTTTTTTTCTTTGCTGGAACATAGTTTTTTTTGTTTTAAACCATTGTGTAAATGGTAACAGATCAGAACCAGAGACCAAAGTTGGTGTGGAGGGGGGAGGGGGAGGGGACGGGGGAGGGCAAAGAGTTCGCTAGTGTGTGTTTCTGAGTTTTTTTTCTTTCTTTTTGTGAATGGAGAAAGGAGCGAAGAAAAGCAAACGAATGGTGTGTTTGAGACCACACATAAAACCGAGTTTCGGGCCACGTGCTTGTGCACCAAACAGCCTTTTTGGAAAACCAAATGGTACGAAAACAGACACGGCAGGACCTTCTGTAAATACAGATGGTCGAGTAAGAAGCACTTAAACAAGTCCCATCTGTGACCTCAGCGCCCTGAATGTTCTGCGGTTCTTCAGGAAAGCTGGAATGATTAATCGATCAATTAGTCAGCAGAAGGATAATTGGCCACTAAAATGATTTTTCAATTTTTCATTATTTTCCGACATTTAATAGACCGAAGAGCAGCTAGACGCAGCTTATCAGCTGTTTCCCAGCAGAAGGTTTCCTGACACCGCACGCTAAATCCAGTATTTCCACACGTGGCTGCTCCGCTCCGCCGGGCCAGTTCAGGGAAATATTGGATTTTAAACACCTGCATTGGGAGCAAGTCCCAGCATAAACGTACAGGGTGCAGAGGTCACAAATGCAGCTACGCTTAAAACCAGACAAGAAAAGGTTAGAAATGGTCAGTTTCACCAAAGTCTGACCGCGGAAGCTGAAACCCATTTTATGTGTGGTTTAAAAAGAGTGAGAGAGACGTGAATACATGCTGCCGACCGCGGGCTGAAGAGCCGGGACTGTTTGTGTTTTTCAGAAATAATAAGCTTTGATAAAATGTTTAATGTGTAACACAGAGCAGGTAGACGGCGGCGGCGGCGGCGGCGATGTGGCGAGCTGAAGACACAGGCTTTAGAAGAAAATACTGAAAACTTGAAAGAACGTGCAATCTAGCGTTGTGTAGTTCAGCAGGCGAGCAGAGAGCGTGAGATGCACTAAAGGTCCGAGAGATAATCAGAGTGCACGGTGAAGCTTTGGAGTGAAATTCAGTTTTCTTTGTCTGATTGCTTAGTTTCCTCTTTTATTTGGTTCAAATTATTTTTTTTAAACTCAGAACTTCTTGCCGGTGCTTGACTTTATAACCAGTGGAAGCATCACACAATAAAAATATCTTGAAAAACTGAAGACAGAAACACAACCAAGTTGCATTCTATTCTTCCTGGAAGTTCTCGATCACTGATTGGCTGTTGGCACGAAGATACTGCTCGACCATTGGCTGTTCCTTCGGGGAGACGTTTCCGAGACGAACGGGGTCAGAGTCGTGTCTCAGGGGGGGACCCGGTGTCCCCGCCGCTGCCCGTCTGATAAGCTGCAGCTATTTTAACATCCCGAATGTAAAGCGAAGGTTAGCGGCGCCACGAGGAAGAACGTGTGGGCCACACACACACACACACACACACACACACACAGGTACGTCTACAGGAGTGTATCAGGTTGTAGGAAGAGGGCCATTGTTTGAGAAGCTGCAGAGGAGTCATTGTGAATGAATGATACAACATTGGTTGTACCCACCACGTGTTTATCTATACCCCCGTCTCAATGTCCTCCCTCAACACCCCCCAGCGCAGAACCCTCGATGGTATCACCCGGCACACCCCCCGGCTCTCCGCGTAGTCCGCTCACATTAGGCAGACGAGCTGGGGGAGGCGAGGTTTGTGGAGTTGAAGCCATTTACAGGAAGCGGTCTCCTCTTTATTTTAGTTTTTACTGAATCAGTTCGGTGTCCTAAAGCCGGCAGCACAAATCCAGTTTGGCCTGTTTTCACACTGCAGTCCGGTCCAGTTTTCAGACTGCAGTCCGGTCCGGTTTTCAGACTGCAGTCCGGTCCGGTTAACACGGAAGTGACGCAAACGCGCTTCAGTAAATGTCTGAAAAATCGACAGAACAAATTTTAGATCAGTTTGTGTTTCCATCAACTGGGATCACGCAAATATTCCCCAGAAGGTGGAAACCGCGGGTTCATCACGTCATTACCTTCTTCTGCGATCTGTCGGCAAATAGATAAAGAGGGAGTTTAAATTACGCCGAAGGAAACATTTCCACCTCAGCCCAGTCTAAAAACAATTCACTGGTATCGTTCATTGTGCCAGCTGGATGGAAACAGAGGACTTACTGTGACCTCCAGGTCCAACGGTGTCCGTGTGGAGACCCGGCTGGACGTCACGGCGAGCTCCTCTTCGTCACTTTTCTCTCATTTCGCTCGATGAGTTTTGATCGCAGGCGCGTTCTTTCAAACTGCGGCTGCAAGCATCAACGTGATGTTTCAGGGTAAATTTCTTCGTGCGGTTTTAGCTTTTATTTGTTTGACAGATATTAAATCCGGTTTTTGTCGAGTATCAGACCCGTATGGATCCTGACACCAGGATCCACTGTGGTTACAGGAAGAGGTCCAGTGTTCCCAGCGTCCGTTAAAGTCAGCTGCCTCTGAACTGGGGCGCAGGTTTTTCTTGTGTTATCTGTTGCTGTCCAGCTGCGGAGACGGTCTTCTTTGTGTTGGACTAACGGGGGACAGCGCGGCGGGGTTTGTCGATATAATCTTGAATGTACAGGAAGGATCGTTCCGGGTCCAGAACGGAAACCAGATGATTGAGACTCTCGAGGTGCTATGGGAAGCGCAGGCCCGTGCGATTTGGCAGGACTTTGAACGTCTCCTTCATGGTCATTAACCCTCAGGTGTTTCAAGTTTACCGTAGACGCTACCACACGACGAAGCCAGCGATCTGAAGGAAAGAAATAAATCAG
Organism: Chelmon rostratus; assembly: GCF_017976325.1. NCBI lineage: Eukaryota > Metazoa > Chordata > Actinopteri > Chaetodontiformes > Chaetodontidae > Chelmon > Chelmon rostratus. The sequence goes on from NC_055661.1 coordinate 28,921,669, forward strand.
GGTTTTTCTGCATCGACACTTAAATCACTCTCAGCCGATTAAGCTAGATCCCCACCACTCCGACGTTTGTAGTGTCCTCACTTCAAGAGGCTTGTCCCTCATGGCTTCCTGTAGCTTAGACACAGCATCATCACCAAAAGCACGTCCCAGCCCCCCCTCCCCCCCTCCATCACCACACCGTCTGAAGGTTTTACTTTATTTTTTTATCAGCCGACTTTTGTTTCTCCAACAGGGAACTCAAAAAAATCCCGAACTCTATTACTTGAACTATATTGCATTGCTCACTGTTGAATGTCTTTATATGAAAATATACATTTATTAAAGAAAAACCAACAAAAAACGAAGAGTTCCCTTTTGTTTTGTGGCGAGCGGGGCCGAGGTTTTCAGAGTTTTACGACAGATGTACAGTATTCGTTACAGGCAGACGTAGAGCTACTTTAGGAGGAGAGGCGGCGCTTTTTGAAACTTTTCTCAGAGATTCGTTCAGATGTTTTCCTTCACAGAGGGCTTGTCTGAAATTGCACACATTATCACCTACGAGAGACTTGTGTTAATATTTACCTGTGACGTCTGCGTACGCATCGCGGCTCACATTTACACAGAGATGTCGCACTTATCGTATATATAAAGCTAGAAGATGTTACAGTTTGAAGGGTCGTTTGAGTCGTGGTCGCTGTTCTTTTCACTGTTTTCATTTCCCCCCCGAAACGTTTAGACCAAAGATTTCAGTTGTCGTTGATCCTTCGGTCGCTGATCATTGGAAAGTGATGTTTTTATCTCATTGCCTTGATATTACCACAACTCAGAAGATGAATCCGTGTCGTGTGAATGAGTGTCCCGTACAGCTAGCTAGAACTGTTGGTTGATCTGTTTATTTGTGTTGAAAAGAGTTAATACAGGTACTTTCGCGGCATGTCAGGAAGAATCCATCTTTAAAATCCTTGTTCGATGATGTCCCAGTGGTCAAATCAATCGGATTTCACTCGATCTGCACTCCTCAGTTTATGTGCTGTTGATGTAAACTGACTCCCGTTGAGGATTTAGAAGAAAACGACCAAAAGTCCGAGACTCGCAGCTTCCTCCTCACTCATGCTTCTTGGTATATTTGCACATGCTGACCGTAGCTGGAGTTTAGTTTGGTTTGCAATGTGAAGCTTTTCGGTTTCTGTTCAAAACGTCCTGCAGAAATCTCAAGAACAAAAATGTCTTTAAATTTAATTTGTCACATTTTAAATATAAAATCTAGTTTGCACATTATAATGTGTTGTTTTATACGACTTTTTTATCTTGTCCAAAAAAAACAAGATCTACAAGTTACCATAAGATCAAGGATAATTATGAGTGATTGTGCACAAAACTTGGAAACGTGCTCCGAACATTTTAGAACATGATGTCTGCCTGTCATTGGACACTGATTCCAGGAGATACGGCAGGTCAACAGGGACAAAAATCGTTTTAAATAATGATTTTCATACCTGATGTCAGTTTTCAGACACTTACAGATCTGAGGTTTCTGCAGGACGGCTTCCCCTCTTGTCTCACTCCGCCACAACATGCAATATTCCCTTTTCAGTCAGCGAGGGGCGAGTGATGGAGGGGCGAGCGTTTTCGCTCAGGTGCATCAACCTCCGCAGCGCAGGTGTTCCTGAAGGGGCGGGGTTTCGCTCGTACGAGTCCTAAGAACAGGCGGAAAGAAAAGCAGTTCAGGAGGTTTAGTGAGACAAACCAAAATATCTGTTTTGTCAAGTTTACTTTTACAGACTGTTTAGTTGAGTTTTCTCTGTGGAAACTCAACTCAAATAACTCCAGGAAGCAGGCGTTCATAGGTTCACCTCTCAGAAAACTACGGTACATTCTGACTCTAACAAAGGTGCAGTCTCCGGTAGCCTCCCGCTACCTTTTTTCTGAGTGTTTGCACTCACTACCACCCCAGGACTGTTAAATAGCAACTGTCTGTTGTTCCTCTACTACTACTCTTATTACTACAAGTACTACGACTACTTTCCCTCAAGCAGTTCTGCAAAGTTTTATTTGCAGCCAGGTTTGAATATGTTTGTGATTCTCACCGCGGAGTCGTGTTGTGTTCTTACCACTGCTTATCTGATCACAGTACCCAGCACAGCTTCGAGGAGTTACAGCTTCTTATATATATGAAAATAAAGAACTTTAAAAAAACTAAAAATTAAACAAAAAAAAAAAGTGTATATGACACCCTCCCTTCCCCTCCCCCCTTTGCCCCCTTTTTGACATACGTACAGATCCAGCATGCATATTTGGTACTCTTGACTGTTGTTTTTTGTGTATAAAAGAAAAATGGTAAAAAAGATGTCTTTGGAAAACAACTGTTATTTGTCTGTTTATGGTGTATTCAGATCTGAATTTAATATATCAAATTTAACATCACTGCTTACAGCTGCAACAAGTTCCAGTCCTTTTTGTGACGGTTGTTTAACGCTAGACCGGCGTAGCGCCGAGAAAGAGAACCAGCACGCCTCCTGCTGGCGCAGCAATGTTTACGGACATTCACGTCCTCGTCGTTCAAAGTGTTCCTGATGTCACAGACTATGTTCTGGACAATGTTCTGTAAGCTGTAGCGTCTCTGCATCAGCGCCTTTAATCTAAGGCGTGATCTCCCCCTCAGAGGTCAGGTGTTTGTCAAGTTCAATCAGACAGTTTCTGCCCTCTGCAGCCATTAACACTGGTGTGAACGAACACCCAGCTGCGTGTCACTGTCAACCGGCGGGGTGGGGGGACCTCCGCGACAGCTGTTTGACTGGAACTGGTCTCTTTCTCGGCGTTACCCTCTGCCATACCCGCTGCCGGCTTCTCTTGGTATTCTCTTTGAAACGGTTTTGGCCCCCCACAGTCCACCTTACTTTCTCGTATCGGTTGCATAAGTTTGTTGGTTGTAAATTCTCCATTTGTTTCTGAGCTGAACTCATGTATGTTCATCAGTGGAGCTCCACCATATTCAGTTCTCTTGCAGAATAAAGAAAATATTTTGTTGAAATACAAACTCTTGAGTGTCTGTATGTTATTTTGGTCAGTTGGTTCCACATTCAGTTAACATTCACCGTTCACACCTTCGTACGCTACAGTAAGGCTTCCAGTGATCATCAATATTTAGTGCAGAGTGTCAGCTCAGTCTTTATATTAGCTCATATTTATAAAAGCAGTGTAGTTATCTGTTTTTTTAACTTCATACATTTGTCTGATTGTGGATTTTATTGATTTCCAAGTTGAGTAATTATGTAAAAACAATACATTATTAAAGTTATTTATAAGCTAAACTAATGGAATAATGGAAATAAAGAGGCAACAAAAAGAAAAACCAGAAACACAAACTGTCGCTGAACATTTAGCCCAGAGAGCAGCAGCACACCTGAGGAGCTGTCGACGCCATCAGTCAGTTCATGAAGCAGAAACGGTCACACTTCGAGCTTCTCAGCTCGAGGATTTGCTGCTTTCTCTGAATGTTGGTTCAATAAAGCTGTTGAGAAACAAACTTCACTGAAAATGAGTCAAACAGTTCAGTTGTTGTTCATGAGGAAGCACCTGTTTATTTATATGGTTTATATGATTCATATTAATGTCTTTCCTAGTGCTGGAGTAAAGTTACTTACAGTTTTTACTTGAGTATTTAAACTGTTTTCATACTTCATTTCATTTTCAGAGGGAAATATCGTTCTTTTTACTCTATTTCTTAGTGACTTAGCTACTTGCTACTTGTAGCTTCATCTGTTATTTTAACTACATTTGCCTGATTTTGGATTTTACTTTTTGACTTTTGGACATATTGAGATATTGAATACCTTCACTTGTGATTACATTTTTCAGATAGGAGTACATTTGAATGCGGGACAGTAATTGTTGACTATATTTACTTTACTGCATCGTTACTTCAGACAGACTGAATCTGTTTTATTTTCTGCTTTACCTGAGGATCTGAGACTGAAGCAGATGTTCTGTTTATGATCAGCTTTAAAAGAGTCATGACAGAACTGTAGACATAATGTGGTTAGAAAAACAGTCCAGAGCAGCCTGGAGTCTGTAAAAGATCAATAACCCAGAATCAATCATTAATCAATCAAACTGTGTTTCCTGACATCAGTTTCCTGAAGTGTTCCAGGTATTAATCTCTTTATCCAATCACGTGTTCACAAAGTGTTGAACCTCGCTGTGAACCACTGAGCCTTTCAATCATGATGCTATCACCTGTTACCAATCAGCCTGTTTACCTGTGGAATGATCCAAACAGGTGTTTTTGGAGCGTTCCACATCTTTCTCAGTCTTTAGTTGCTCCTGTTTGAAACATATTCCTGCTTCAGATTCAGAATAAACAGATATTTACAGAAATCAATGAAGCTGATGTGGGAGAATATGACATACACTGATGTCAGAAAGGATGAGCAGGTTTAACACATTCTGTTTTACTTGTGTTTTCTGCAGCGTTTTGGAATCACGGTTTTTGGACAACAGGTAAAAATATCATGCAGAGTTTGTTATGATGAAACTTTGATCGCAGCATTAATCTCACTGCTGGGCAGATGTTTCTGTTTCAAACCGGAGCATCAACAACAAAGAATTATTTAAAAGTGAAACTTTCTTTGGAAACAAGTTGAATTGAGTGTGTGTGTGTGTGTGTGTGTGTGTGTGTGTGTGTGTGTGTGTGTGTGTGTGTGTGTGTGTGTGTGAACCCGACAGGTGGGATCAATACTGTGTGAGCTTGAGTGATTCGTCCATAAATGATTCCTGCCTGCCGCATTAATCCAGCCTGTGCAGCCTTGAGAGTGGCCCCCTCTGCCAGCCCTCACTTATCAAAAGACCGTTTCTAGCAGCAAGAATCCACATCATTACTCGCTCTGTATAAACTTTTACTCCGATGCCTCATTTTGAAAATGGAGGCCGCGGCCCCCTCTGTGGATCACAACACACAAACCTTGAAACGGGGGGTGGGAAACCCCTCGGGAGCCAACTCTTAAAAGTCCGAACTCGCATTTGATCTGCTCTCCTTCTTCTCTCGCTCTCGCACTTTGAATTACAAATTCCACTCAATTAATTTTACATTTTTGCTCCATTTCCCTTTTTTGGGTGTGTTAATTAAAAGCGGGGAGCGAGATTCAGAGAGGCTGTAATTAGATCTCTGCGAGACATTAAACAGAGCAGCAGGGCATGAATAACAGAGAATTAAATGTTCCTGTTTCTTTCCTCTGACGGACGCGCGTGACACCTGCCAATCAAATCACAGGAGCGCACACGCGGACACACATACAGTACGGCGGCTGTCAAATCACAGATAGTTTAATACTTCAGCTCACGCAGACACACAGCACTTATAATAAACTTATAATAAAAGGCTTCAGAAACTAGTAAAAAAAGATGGAAACACTCAAGTAAAAGCAGGAAAGTCGTTTGAAGATCTGAAACTAAAATATGACATCCAACCAAAACACTTTAAATACCTGCAGATAAGAAGCTTTATATTTAAGTTACAGAAGTCTTTATCTCTACCTGCTCTTAGCTCCATCGAACAAACAGCAACAAATCAACACTCTAAGAGGGGATTGACTTCAAGCTTCTATGCAATAATTACAGAAGATTCAAAGGTGTCCTCAGATATTTAAAGACTGGCATGGTGTGAGGATATAAATTCTGTAATCTCCACTGAGGAATGGAAGAAAATTTGCTTAAAATCCCAAAGACAAACAATAAATACCCATTTTAAAGTGGATAATGAGAATATACGTAACACCAACTCAACTGAATAAATTTAACCCCGATATCCCTGACTCGTGCTACAATGTGGTAGAAAGGGGGCTTTATACCGCTGCTTATGGGACTGACCACAAATTCAGGCCTCTTGGAGTGAGGTGATGGATATGAGTTTACATGTTACAGGTATAAAATTAAAATTAGACCCCAAAATATGTATTCTTGGCATCTTCCGACAAACCATAACTTTAGCAAAGCAAAACAAATCTGTGATTACTTTTTGCATGTTACAAGCCAAACACACTACAGTAAAGCCAAATCCTGGAAATCCACGACCAAACCAAGTATTAGTATCTGGCTTACAGGACTATCAGGAAAAACTCACCTTCACATTAAAGGGTAAATACCCCGTCTTTGACAGTATGTGGAGATCTTTTATGGTGTTCTTTTAGGGGAGGAAAGCATTGGAGGCATGCTCCCCCTGCATGTAAACCTTCAACAAATGGAATTGCCATGTATCAACTATACGTCTGATGTTCCCGCTTTGTTTTTTTGAAAGTCTTTTCTCTAAGGAAAGGGCAATGAATGTTCTGCACTGCGCAGAATAATACATCTTCCTGCCCTGCGATGTCTCTTATCGAAGATGAGCCTTTCTGTGATTGTTCTGTATTGCACCTGCATTATTTCTTGTTGTTGAAATGTGATTATGCAACCTGTAAATTAATAAACACACACAAACAAAGCAGGAAAGTATCTAAAAATAGAATTATTGCAGCAGGAGCCACCACAGAAGCAGAAGTTTTGAGAACTTTTTGCAGATGTTTAAATGTCTGCAGACAGATTTTGTTAATGCAGCAGGTTCATGACAGTTGGGGGGCAAACACTGATTTGTCCATCAGTGTTTCCCAAAGACGACGTCCTCAAATGTCCACAATCCAAAGACACTGAGTTTACTGTCACAGAGGCTGCAATCAGAGAATTTAGAGTCTTTTTCTCTAAAAATGAAAATCAAACCGATCAAACTTGAAAAGTTCAAACAGCCAAATCAAACTTTCTAACCTGATAACGTGAAGTAAAAGGCAGCGGACCATCAGACCCTTTGAAACCTGGGCTGAGGATTCAGAGGTCTGGAACCAGTCCGCTCCAACAACGTCGACGCACTGAGCTCCCGCTGAGGCGGACTCGCTGGAGGCCTTGACAGACGTTCATCCACACGCAGGAGTACATGTGATTAAGACGTAACAGTGGAGGGAGCCTGAACTGAACCGGGACTCGGTTGAGGGCTGGGTGGTTGATGGCGTAATGGCTCTGAGGTTATGTGGGAACCTCCTAAAACACCACACACACTAATGAGCATTTTCAGAACAAGGCATGAGCTCCGTCTAATGAGTGTGCAGACGGGCATCTCGTGGGAATATGTGCTCCTGTCATCTCCTCTTAGGGGGCAAAGCTGGAGGTTTTTATGTCTTTAAAGATGATTTTAGCTCCTGTGTCCTCGGCTCTTGAAAACATGTTGCCCCTCTCAACATGTAAAGGAAGAAAGGATTCACAAACGAGCCTGTAGCTAATTTTGGATACAAAAAAGATTTTAAAAATTATAGGACGGAGGTGTTAAATTACTGGGAACTGAGTTTGCAGCACCTGAAGCAAAGGAGAAACTTCTCAGGCAGCCAATCCAGCAAAGATACTGCATTTCATCTCAAATATCAAACATAATTTAAAAACCAGAACATATAAAAATCCCAGGATGCAACAGAGGGAAGGAAAGGAGTCAAGTTCTTCCAAAAGTTGTCCGACTTTTACTCAAATAGCTTCTCCAACAGCAACAACCTGCGCTAATTCACATTTTGACTGAGGAGAATGTGTGAATGGATCAAAGCAACACAATTCATTTCTGAGCTACATAGAAAATCTGTGTCTGCATCAGTGTGGGGGTCAGCTTGGGCTGTTTTCCAGTTTCATAAGAAAGTGTGCGTCCCTTTAGGGTTTATTGATTAAAGTGTTTGTGAGAAGGTATCAGGAAGCTTTTTCCTGAGGCATGCTACAGGTAAGATCCCATCCGGACCGTCTGAGACTCAAAAACATGTTTGTTTCTCTGATACTTGACCTTATCTGCCTCTCAAAGGCTATTTGAGTTTAATGTTATCAGCTTATATTAAATTATTGCACATTTTCTTTTTTGGAATAATTGGATGGATGTGTGTACATGCATTCAAGACGTATGATGGATTATTTACACTAAATGTAGACATGAGGTTCGCCTGTACAAAGTATTAATTTTGGGGGGTTTAAAGTAGCATCAGAAACATGAATAACACAAATATTCAGTTAACTCTTCAGGCCTCCTCCCACATTAAGGATCACAGCCAAAGTTTGGTGCACAGATGTTGTTTGGACCATCAAAACAACACGTAACGGGTTAGAAACAAGCACGAAAGCTCATTTTGCTCATCAGGACCAGAGATACTAACTATTCAACAGACAGTGAGACACTGATGAACAGTTCATGAACAAGCCTCAGTCAAACAGCAGGCGGGGTGCCGACATCCCACTGCGACAATGAATACAGAAAACCACAAAGTGTGCAGGTTGATGCCATCAAAGCCACGTCCACAAATCAGCGAGAAGAAGTGAAGACAGCAGCGGACCTCTCTGTCGCCCCCTACAGAGACGCTAAACCTCTGTCCTCACGGCTTTTGTCCACTTCAGCAGATATAAGTTATTTGTTAAGAGCGTTATTTTCTCTCTTTCAACTAAATTCATGAATTATTGAGTGGAAATGACTCCTGGCTCGTATCTGAAACACAGGGGGGCAGCACAGAAAGAAACGGGGCTCCTGCTGGTTCTGTGTTTGTTTGGTCCGCAGACGAGGACGTGCATGTGTTTACAAGTGCGTACGATGTGAATATCAGAAACCAACTTGTTCTGCTGACATAATAAAGTGAGAAATAGTTGTTCTGGGAGCAAACAGGGACGACTGCAGAGAAGCTGCAGCGTGGGGGCAAACAGGGACAGCGTCAGCTCGGCCGCTGCATCGCTCCCTGACAGTCAGTCATGAGGCATCACTTGGTTATTAAAAAAAAAAAGTTTTATATACTTTCACAGACCTGTGTCATGGTGCAAAAAACATCTTTCGACCTTATGGTTAGCCTGCATGTATTTCAATAAATATATTGTTCTCATTCATTAAATCCATTTTCTTTAATTAGTGTCAATTAAATTTGATTTTCACATTAAAAGCTTTGCAGCAGCTCAGATACAACCCTTTACTGGTAGGCTTTTAATGTGAAACATCTGCAGGAAGTGTATTTGTGTTAGTGAGGAGAAACTGAGAGCAGCGGAGTGTGACATGACTCTGATATGATGGCGTGGTTCTCATGATGCTGATGGAGTTAATGGTGTGGAAATGCACATTACACCCCGCTCGCTGTTTTTTGACCTTTCTTTCTTCATGCTGGTTGAATACTGGGAACATCTGCAAACACACACTCACAATTCTGTGTTTCAGATGAAGACATGAGCCGACATGATTCATTAACCTGAGCCCTGATGAACTGGTTTTTCTGAAGAACTTTTTATTCCTAAATATTTCTGACATTATCAAAATCATCAGATGAGAGTTTTGTTTAATTTAATTGATCATGTCCAGCCTTTGGTTTGCATGTTGTAAGTTTAGCTCTAGAAATAAACTCGTCTTGTTCTCTCATTCCTGTAAACGAGAGTTTGAACGTGGGCTGAACTTGTTGTGAAGCCGTAACAGTTCAGCCTTCAGCCACTTTCAGGAAACTGCTTCATTCTCAGGACCAGATCTTAGCACGCAAGCTAACTGAAAGCGTTCGCTCCAGAACAAGACGGCAAAACAGCATCAGAAGTCAAACAAAGAGCCTGATATTATCCGTCTATACAACCCCCCAAAGCCACCGCCACCAATCCTCCAAGTACACACACACACACACACACACACACACACGCACACACACGTCTTTTGTTCGCAGCGTGTCTGCACCTTCACAGCAGTTAATTGCCTCGTACAGGCTCGTCCTGCATTGATCATACAGAAACCGTGATACACATCCAATTAGCATATCAATTAACAGAGCTTTATCAGGGCTTCAGAGGGATCCGCAGCCCGTCGCAAACACTTCATCTGCAGCATCATGGGAATGAGATATCTGCAGGTATGTTATTTGACAAGATTAATGACTTCAATCTACAGATCTGGAGCAGGACAGCTGGCGGAGAACAATAGAGCTTTATGAGGAAGACTGCAGCTTAATGTATGGATGAGCAGACGAAGGTTCGCTCTCCGTCTGTGTGCTCACGAACACACGAAAACAAGCGAAAACACACAGATTTAATCATGAAAGATCTAATCTACAGCAGAGTTCAAGCTGTTAAATTTCATCACAGACAAAATGTCTTATTGTTGAGCTCTCTCATTCGTTCCCGCGTCAAAGCAAAGTTACAGCGAGAGCTTAAACTGCAGCCGCAGACCAGCGAGGAGCACAGTCACTACAGAAGAAGAACACCAGACTGACGCTAGCGGCCTGCAATAACTCTTCGGATTATAAGAATCTGATCATATCAGTCCAATAAAATCTGAAAAGTCTAAAACAGCCACATCATTAAATTAGTTCCTGTCTGCAGAGAGTCAACAGGAAGTCTCGAACACGAGTGCTCAAGCAGCTCGGCTGGAGAAGGACTCGAGCTCGACTGGCCCAAAAAGCCTAAAAAAAGGCTTTGTTGAATGCAGCCAGCAAGCAGCTTCCATAGGCATGAATGAAACTGTGGAGCACATGATTCAGTTTTTCTTAATATATGCATGATGGCGGCGTGTCAACGTCACCACCTACAAAGAAAGAAAGCCCTAGCTGCTCCAATAAAAAGCAGAATAGAAGCAGCCTCTTCAGATTGTCCAGTGTGGCCTGGGGTCATTAAGAGAATCAGGGACACTGATTCTGCGCAGAAATGTAGAATTTTACCTAAAAGCCTCATCACTTTACTTCCTGCTGCACGGCTTCACGTCCACAGGCTTTTACCCTTGACTTCCATCTGAGAATGAGATATTTTCTAACACAAGTTCAAGTCCGTCTTAGACACAGCTGTGTGTCATCCAACATCATCTGTGCAGGAACCCCGAACGCCCAAAACGCCTCCTCAGACTTTGCAGCACGTTTCCAGCACACAGAAAAGTTTCCAGCTCGTTACGCCTGCACGCAGCATTCTTCTCCTCTAGAAGTGGACGTTTTCACATGTCGACGGCGGAGCCTCGACGTCTGCTGCACTCAGCGCTCCGCTACTCGAGACTCCTCCAGATTCCTCTGATTGTGCTGTTGATCTCCGGCTGCCGGGCCTTTGTCAGACTCCCCACCGTCGAGACGCCTTTGATGGCGTCAGCCGCAGCACTCGCAGACAGTTTCTGTGTGAGGAAACTTTCATCCCTCACAGTATCAACTGCTCGCCGTTTTGTCTGTCCTGAGCTGAGATTCGCCTGATTTGCCGCTCTCTGCTGAGGGTGTCGGGCAGAGCCAAACGCTCGTGTTTAAGAAACTCTTAACGCTCTCTCACATCCTAATGGGATTCTTCATTAGTGCTTTGCACTTTGCACAGGAAAGTCAAACCTGTCTTCATGAAATCACACTTGAAATACAGAAAATCAGTGTCAGGTCTCTTCCAGCTGATGTTTTCCATGTGTTGGATATTTTCTGATGGATAATGTATTTGCATCTTTACCAAAAAGCACTGTCCTTTACTGCCCTCTATTTGAATATTCTAGGATAAGACTAACTGCGAAATGAAATACAGATTCAACTGAAAATTTAAAAAAACATGTACATCAGCACTTTTTCTCTCTAGTATTTTCAGATTTTGCCCTCAGGCTGCACATGGTCCCAAGAAAACCTCCTCCAATCAGAGAAGGCAGTGTGAATGTAGCCTGAGAGGTGAAGCCCGGGGTAAAAAGTCTGTAAAGCACTCTTATAACTGCACTATGATTGTAGAAGTTGACCTAGATAAGAGAAGCAACATTTTCACACACTGAGCATGTGTGGTCTGGACTGCTGGACAGTAAGAAAACATGAGGAAATAAAAGTGAAACTCAGGGCTGATGGCAGGATTCTAGACAAAATTAAAGTCATCAGTTGAAATCCCAAAAATCCAACAAATGTCATTTGTGCAGCAGTTCTTACCAGGATACTCCTCTGAAAAATAACTACTGCTTATAAACACAAATACACTTTATTCCCTTTTATCAGGAAATCACAAGTTTTATTTCGCAACATGAGATCTGAATCTGTTTCACATCCCTCATCTTCTCTGTGCTGCCAGGACAGAAGTTCTACTGAGTCCTGAGGAAAAATACTTTTACTAAATACACTGGACTTCTCAGCCTTAAAGTGAGCTAGATTTACTATAGAATTAAAATCCCCATAAAGAAAAGCACTGTGGGAATGACCTCAGCGCCCTCAACAGTAAACTGTAACAGTGAAGCTGTAAAAGTTGGGAGGATTTTTAGAAGTGAGGAGGCCTCGTTCCTCCAATACCTGCTGAAAATCTTCCACTGTACACTTACTGTACATGTTCGTCAGTGGGTGACAAACTAAACTATCACCATATAACAGATCCACTGCACTGCTCACATTAGTTTTGAAGATAATTCACTGATGGACTAATTACTGCTATTTTGCATTATTTTGCATTATTTTTCATTAAACTGCCTGAAAGATAATTGCAGGGTAACATATTCCCAATAACAGAAGGTAGAGTCATTTATTATGTGAATGAGTGAATGAGGTGGCCTATAATTAACATGACTGACCGTCGCTGTAGTCCAGCTCCTCGTCATTATAAAGCAGTGCATCATCACCCCTTAGCTGAGCTGCTGGAGGAGTCCTGGATTTACCTGTTGATTGACAGCTATCCAGCAGCTAATGGAGTCCAAATGTGAGACATAAAACTATATTCTGTGTGTTTTCTCCAGCAGAAGCCACACAGTTCAACAGCAGCCAGACTGCTGACTTATCTGCTGCAAAAATGGCTTTCAGGGTCACTTCCCAACAGTGGGTCGACTCCCCTTCTCCTAAATCAGCATCACTGTAATGAGCTCTGCCTACACCTCCATCCATCCCTCCACACCTCCATATGCTCCCTGCATCTCTCCCCAATAACCACTATTTTCTCTCCATCCCTCCCTCGAATACTTCCCACCCCACCTCATCTTCCCACAGCCTCAGCTTTTCAGCAGAGGGAGAATTAAGAGGAGAAGGGGGGGTGGAGGAGGTCCGGGCATGCTCTCGAGGCACAGCAGGCAGGCACCGAGCGCCGTGGTGGCAGCAGGGGAATAAATTAGAGGCAGACGCAGAGAATAATAAAGTGATAATGAGTTTGCAGCTGGCCGCTGTGCCAGCCCCGGGCACAGCCCAGCGAATATTTACCACCCCACTAATAAGTTGTGATGAGGTCTAAATCAGCGGGCCAGGGAGGGCACCGGGCCGGCTACAAGACAGAAGAAAGAGGGCGCCGATGAAGAAGAATGGAGGAGGAGGAGGAGGAGGAGGTATTGTGGTCGGGCTGCAGAGCTGCACACTAAGCAGAAAACACCCACAAACACACACACACACAACTACACCCAGGGGAGTTCATAAGTAATGCATTTGCAGAAACATGCACTTTTAGACACAATGTGCACACTCTCAAACACACACTGCAGACTCTCCACATGTGCACTTGTGTCTGATTTGCATGCTGTTCATCTCTGTCGCATGCATCTCCTGCATATTTGCATCGGCGGTGTTACACACGCATGTCCGACTACTTATACAGCAGCCTGAACGTCTCCATGCTGTACCTGCATACGACAGGAATCATCTCCATCTGATTTATGTCTCTGCATGACTCCATGTATCTCGCATCAAGGCGTAGTTATGAACTGCACACATCAACGTTGAGTATATCTAACAAGATGCTGAAAAGTTAAAAATACTCATTCATTGAAAACTGCTGCAGTTTTGTGAACGGCAGTGATTGAACCCCATTTATTGGCTGGTTTGCCATGAAACTGAGTACAGATTCATGTTCCCCTCAGGATGAATTATGGTCATTTTTCTAGTTGTGCCATCATCGTGTATACATTTCTGTTCATCCGGTAAAGCATGCTAAACTAATATCGCTCCCATCAGCCTCAGCTTGCTTTCTGTTTAGCATTATAGAAAATGTTAGCATGCTAACGTGCTAAACAAGGATTTACCATCTTTAGCTTTGGAGCTGCTACACATCAGCATGCCACCATTATCACTGTGGCAATGTTAGCATGAAAAGCACAACAATTCTACATTTACTTCATCATGACCGTTAAGAACCAAAAACAATCTTCGGTCTACCGTTTGGTCTTCTTCACAGCCTCACAGACCTGTTAGCATGGCTTAGCTCTTAGCTTTGCTGTGTGAAGTATGCTAAACCCTGTGCTTGGTGATTTTTGTGCAGTTTTGACGGAGCAAGGCTTTGCAGTTTCCCCTTGTTTCTAGCAGTTGTGCTATGCTAGGCTAACACAGCCTCGACCGAGGTCTGCGTTGGACACACAGATAAAACTAACATCCATTTTTTCACCTGACTTTGAGGGAGAAAGCTAACGAGCACAGGGAATGTCTGCCTGTTTCTTCAGGCTTGGATGCTTGCCTTCAGTTGTGTACATTTACGTGACTTTTAATTAGACGTTCAGGATCTGAGCAGTGTTTCCAGTGCTGAATAAAACTGTCTCCACAAGGTGACATGTTTCATCTGGACGGCACATGGCGAGCAGTGAAGGCAGCTCTGTCTTGCTCTCTGCGAGGTGGGAAACGCTGAAGCTCCGTTGCTCTGAAAGCTAAAGTCACAGGTGTTCCTCCTCACGCGCCAGCCACAGACGAAGGCCAGTATGTTCTGACATACGCCGCCCATAGCTGCACTATAACAGCTCCATTCACAGCTCCCAAAAATAACAACACAGTACGCTGGCAGGGCGGGGCCCGCCTCCACCCCCTCATCCTTCCCTCCTTTCCTCTCATATTCAGTTTTCTTTAACGCTCAATAAATGTTGACTTTATTTTGGTTCTGCTGAATTCCTTAACGAGGCCCTCGGCTTCCCCGGATCAGACCGGGCAACTCCAGCAGCCTTATAAGGCCACGAGTGGCACAAAGCAGGAGAACCTCTCTGTCTGACATACCTTCACCACCAACCGCCTCTGTCTCTCTTCTCCTCTTCCCCCTCTCACTTTGGCAACGTGTCTGTTCTTTCTTTTCTGATAAATGTTGTACAAAACGGCCGAGACGCTGTTTAAAATATAAATAAAATAGAATGTGATCACCTGCTCATCCTTTGTGACATCTGCTCACCTGAAAACACCTGAATGTCTGACCTCATCAGCTTCATTGATTTCTGTAAATATGTGCTGATTCTGAATCTGATGCAGCAACAACAGGAGCAACTAAAGACTGGGAAAGATGTGGAACGCTCCAAAAACACCTGTTTGGATCATTCCACAGGTAAACAGGTTGATTGGTAACAGGTGATAGCATCATGACTGAAAGGCTCAGTGGTTCACAGCGAGGTTCAACACTTTGTGAACACGTGATTGGATAAAGAGATTAATACCTGGACTCAGGAAGACTTCAGGAAACTGATGTCAGGAAACACAGTTTGAATGTTAATGATTGATTCTATCATCCTTACGATACGTGCACTTTTCTTTTCTAATCCTGATCACAAAGGACTTGGTTAAATAAAAGCAAACCAGTTTGAGGAATACAACAGTGGACGCGGGTGCTCACATGCTTTTGTGTACTTCTTCTGTTTTCTCGGCCTTCTAGTGAAGAGAAAGCTTAATGCTGTAACATACAATGATATTTTAGATGTTTAGAGGCTACAATGTGCATTAAATCTACAGTATGTGGGTATGGACTTGTTAAAGGTCCTCCTATAGTCCAAAAAAGACGCATGTGGACAGCAGTGGGCGGCAGATTTGCATGTGGGGACAAATGTTGCATTGAGTGTCTGTGGGAGGGGACGTGTTTCCACATGTGCACGCTAGAAATTTAAATGAACAAGAAGAAGCTCCTTGTTGTTGAGTTGACTTGTTTTGCGGCTGGTGTCTTTATTTCCCTTTAAAAGTTTATATAAATCAGCGGGTCTCTTCAAATCCAGTGTGTGGTTTCATAGATTTCGGGTGCTGTTGGGTCATTCATGCAGACGTCCCTGCAGTCGGCCGCGGACGTGAGCAGCAGACTAAATTCATATCACGCCGACGGCTGCAGATACGTGCATGTGGAAAGTGTGAATTTGGCCTCGGATTGCAGAACCAACATTGATTTTTTGAGCTGATCTTCGAGCCTGACTGGGGGAGCGGAGGCTGAATGCACTCAGTGAGTCCCACAGAAATCTGGATGTTCACATCTGAGTGAAAAGGTCACGAGGAGTCATCCTCTGGGGATTGTGAACACTGTGATATCTTACTCTGGACCAAAGTGCTGAACAGACGGACAGACTGCTGACCGTCCTCAAACCGGCGAGTCAAAAGGTGTCCAAACGAAACCGGACAGACATATTCTGTGACTGTCTGTGTCGCAGCCAAACGTCCGACTCAGCTCTGAGTCACGTCTGACCGCGCGGCGATGACGCTGCCGCCCCCTCGTCCCACGGCGCACTGATCCGTCTCAAGGCTCGCTGCTAACCCTGCACCCCCGGACTGATAACGCTCATCATCACTACTATCTTGAGCATATGGATGTCTGTGTGTGTGTCTGTGTGTGTGTGTTTGAGTGTCCTATCTTTGCAGGGCCCTCGCAGTGGGCACTCAGACAGGCTCTCAGCCTTGAGACGGAGGTCTTGATGGAGACCAGGCAGAAGGCAGAGACGTGTCAATCAGACACTGATTAAGAAGTGTGAACTGAAGCGGGAACGGACGCATCATCCTGACGAAGTGCTAAAATTTGTTCTGTTAGTATGAGTCAGTCTGACTGCTGACGTTCAGCTGATGTAACCTTCGTTCAGTCAGGTGGTCGTACTGAAGTCTGAGATCTGACTGATCCCGTCACTTATTTAGCATTTAGAAACAACAGAAAAAGCTACGTCTCTTCTTTAGCTGATGACATACATGAGTTGTTTTAATGGATCGCGACACTGAATGAGTTTCTTGGTAAACACAGATTTTAACATGAATCCCCTGTTACTCTAATCTATACTATAATCTGTGGTTCTCAATCCAAAGCAGTGGTCCAGGATGGCACTGTGACGCACGTCTGCTAACGAACCGTCGTATCTTTGGGGATTACAGACAGCTTGCATCAATGCTCTGACGGCGGCAGCAACTCGGGCCCAGAATCCCTCAATGTGCCTGACGTCTCCAAACCGAGCTCCACAAAACAGCGTGAAGTGACGCCAAATACTCTGGAACATCTTAAACATCACAAATGGGAAAAACCGTGCGCTGGTGCTGCAGTTGGCTCAGACTTTAGCTTTGCAAGAGCTGTAAATAAGCACAGATTCCTAAAATGTGGAGCTCTTCCTTTAACATTTCTCACGGTTTAGTTTCAGTCACTGACCACGGTGACGTTCAGTCCAACCTGTGCTTTATTTCGCGTCTCGGCTCCCAGAATCACCCACTTTCATTTGCCAGTTAGCCTCGTCTCCTCCAGTAAAAATGTCTGATTTAACTGATCACTTTCACTGATCTGTGCGCACAGAATTGCATAAATGACGATCCGAACTGCAAGCAGATGCGAGGATTTGTGACAGCAGATAAAACCACTGCAGCTACATCTCACACACATGAACACCAACGTGGTTCATCTACGTCAGAATTTGTGCTTCCATACTGAATTAGTAGCTGGAATACATTTTAAACTCACACCCATTTCCTCCCAGCTGGACGTTTTGCAGCTCCACCACTGACCCCCGCCTGAACTCGACGTGTTTGAAGAAAAAACACAGCGCTGACACTTAACAACGTAGATAATTGCCAAAATGAGGAAACACTTGTGCAACCAAAGGATTCAAAGAGTATTAAACCTGTGAGGTCAGATTTTCCTGGCGGGGGCCGAGGCTCCTCGGAGCGCAAAACGAATAAGAATAAATCCAACGTAATACTGAATAATCATCCGTCATCCTGCGGCGAAGGACTCCGGGCCCGATCTGAGCACGCTCGGTGAGATTATGGGCCTCGATCGGTCGCTGAGATTGATGACTTTGAGAAGTGCATAAACCATTAGTCACGGCTGCTTCAGTCACCTGGTCTCGACCCAGCTGAAAAAAAAAACTGCATTTTCCACTTTCAACGCATTACCAGATGAGGGGTTTTTCTCATGGCAGAAGCGAGTCACTCTCTCCGTTTGAGAAGCTTCTTTTTTTGCTTTGACACGTCATGTCGAGCTTCATATGCATCATTTTTTTTCAGGTGCATTTAAGTGACACTCCACCCAAAATCATTACACCATCAAACAGTGTGTGTGCGTTTGAAGGATGGCTGTAAAAAGCTCGTGGTTCAGGGGAGCAGCTTGAATTCATGTTAGTTTCCATAAAGTCACATTTGAGAAAAAGCAAAACCAGCAGCCTGCAGCCTGGCGCATCATCCATCCGTCTTGACCAAAAGCTGCACAACTAGTATTTTATATGAATAATGGATCAAATCACTACGTATGCTGTAAAAGGTGTCACAAAAACGAACCGACAAACCAAACCGCTGCGGTTCCCTCAGCTCCACAGACGGTGTTCTGCACCTTCTGCATCTCTGAAGCTCTGATAAACCTGCAACAACGACTAGCAGCAAACATGCAAGGTTAGAGAGTCGCAGACATCGAGCAGCCGAAGAGCATCAGAGCATCATCAGTTTACTGGCAGGGTTTGGGTCCACTTAGAGGGAAGAGTCACTGCAGATCAATGCAAAGTCGTTCTGAGTGATCACCTTCATCCTGTGATGGGAGTGGTCTCAGGATGGTGGGGCCTCATGGCACTGAATGGTTTGATGAGCATGAACATGATGCGAGTCAGATGCTCTGGTCTTCGGACTCCTTTGGGAGAATTTGGAGCAACGTGTTAGCGCTCTCCACCATCATCAAGACATCGTCAATCAACACCATCATCAATATCTCGTGGAATGATGGTGCTGCATCCGTCCAGCAGACATGCAGAATCAATGGCAGCATGCGGCGGTGCAACACTACTGAAACACTTTACGTTGGTTTTTGCCTTCTCATTCATGTTTTTTTTTGTATTTTTGTTATTGTCTACATCGTAGCTTAATACCAGACATCAGAACTATGAAATAACACACATGGAACTACATTTAGATTCTTCAAACCTTTTGTTTGATGACAGCTTTGCTCACTGTTGATGGTTTTCAATTAACAGGTGTGCTCATCTGCTGCGTTTGATCAGTTACGCTGTGTCCAGGTAGAGCTGGTATACACTGTGAAGAGCCATGTTGGACTATACTGCAGGAAGCCATATCATGGCAAGAACTGTTCAGCAAAGTAAAGAGAAACGAGAACCTGTCATTAATTTAAGACACGAAAGTCAGACGATCTGGAAAATTTCAAGAATTTTAAATGTATCTTCAAGCACAGTCGCAAAAAAAAAAATGCTGTGATGAAACTGGCTCTCATGAGGACGGATCCAGGAGAGAAAGACCTGCTGTTCAACGACCTGAAGTTCAACACATTCACCAGCCTCAGTCGCCAGCTGACAGCACCTCAGATTAGAGTTCAAGCCGCAGACACACCTCGACATCAACTGTTGGGACGAGGCGGTGAACTGTGGTCGAACTGTTGCAAAGAAACCACGACTGACGCAGACCATGAAGAAGACGAGAACTGCTCAGGACACAAAGGATGGACATTAGGCCTGAAACCTGGACTTAGAGGGTTTTGGTTCCAGCCGTTGTGTCTTTGTGAGACGCAGAGAAGCTGAACTGATGGTATCTGCACCACAGTGAAGCAGCAGGAGGAGGGGTGATGGTGTTGCCACCATGGTATTCTGCATCCCTTCTGGTTTGTGTTTCGTGGGACCATATTTTGTTTTTTAAGAGGAAAATGAGGCAGAACGCCGTTCCAGGCTCTGCGAGGGCCAAGAACGAGAGTGACGGAGCACCGCTTCACCCGACCTGAACCAAACTGAGATGGTTTGGGATGAGTTAGACCGCAGATTGAAGGAAACGCAGCCAGCAGCTCAGCATACAGAGAGAGAACTGCTTCAAATGCTAAAAGCTAAATGAAGAAAAACCGTTGCAGGAGAAGGTGTGTGCAAACTTTTGACTGACATGTGATATTTTTTAATGAAAAAGATCAAAATTCACAGCTTCCACAGAATCATGTTGAATCTGCATCTTTTCAAACCTGCTTTCTTGAGTTGGATCTTTTTCTTGGCTGCGTAAATTTAACAAAAAAAACCCACCTTCCAGTGAATATTTCATGGACAAACACCAAAATCCAGTTCATGTTTTATTGATCTGGACTTGAAAGAGCTGAGCTCAGTTGGCTGGCTCTGCCCCTCCTGCAGAAGTGCTATTCTTTCTTCGGCTGGTTCAACAGATCAGCGTTCTGAAACGGTCGGCTCATCCCGGCGCTGGGTTCGCCGCTGGTTAACGAGCGCAGAGGAACCTGCGGAGTCTGCAAACATTGACGACAGACGTGTTTATGCAGTTGGAACTTGTCAAATACGGGGGAGCTGCACTTAAAGGAACCCAGAAACTTTGAAGCCTGTTTACACAGAACGGGAGTCCGGCAGGGGGGGGTGGGGGGGGGGTGGGGGGGGGGGGGGGGGGGGGGCTGCTGAGGTGAGGATGTTGCGTTTGGCAGCCGGGGTGAGGCCAGCTGCTGCTACCTGACCTACAGGTGTGTGTACTCTAGTATAATCTCTGAAGGAGCAGTCAGTTACAGCCCTGGCATCTTGAACAATTTCACGTGTATATAGGTACACTACACGGCCAAAAGTTTGCGGACACCTTAACATTCCAGCTGTAGGTGATAGTCTTTAATGTGCGGCTCTAACAGCCTCCAAGATTGCAGAGATTTTCTCCCATTCAGACACAAGAGCATCAGTGAGGTCCAGCACAGGTGATCAGGTCTGACTCACGGTCCAAAGGTGTTGACTCTGTTATCTGAAGCCTCATTCAGTGTGTTCACACTGAAGCAACCAGCTCACAGGACAGGGCGCTGACGTCAGACAAAGAAAGTATGGCTGTGCCAGCAGAGCAGCGACCGTTACTCATACAGGTGTATTCACGCGTTGTGAAAATTATGTCATTCAAAGTCTGTCAACCCTGAAACTGATCCAATGTACAGACACATCTGTGAAACCAGGCCACAGAAGTCTGTTTCCACCATTCAGCAGCTGATTATTCTGCACAATTCACAGAACAGAAGAGCAGAAGAAGAGCGGAGCCCGTCCTCTCGCCGCATCGTCATTCCAAACATGTTGTAGCTCCCATCGGCGAAACGCTCGTAAAATAAGCCAGTCATGTTTCCAAAAATAAAGTCAGCGGCTTTAACATTT